>NW_018250931.1:684770-741925 GCF_001263595.1 Phalaenopsis equestris
TAAACAAGCGTAGGATTAGCCAATGTTCTTTATGTCTGGACCAAAGGGTGAATAATATGTATGCTCTTATTTGGCACAACACAATTTGAACTGATTCACTTTATCCATTCACTATAATTTCTTGACAAGAAGAAGAATGTTTTCTTATATATTGAATATCACATTAAAAATTTTATTAGTATAATTAGTTATTTAAGAGTTATTAAAATTATATATTTATTTCAATTGTCTATGACTGATAGATAAGCAATTTGAATTCCATTGTTGCGATTAAGTATTGCTTTTCTAAAATCTTAGTTCGTAGTTCTAATATTACTCCATGGGATCGATATCTAGGACTCCATTAGAGCCCTATATTACTTGAGCGATACGTATACTTACGTTGATAAGTATGACTTTACAATTATTGAATATTTTATACATACATCTTTATCGAATCTATAACTGTTATTAAGTTTTTGGTGCATTTGTTGAGGAATTAAATCTTTTAGCAGCAGTATTAAATACTTATATTTTTAAGCATATATAAAGCCGCTGTCAATCATCTTAAAATATAAGAGCTCAACTTAAAAAATGAGAATATGTTAATCTTTTTATAAAATTTGTTAAAAAAAAATTAAAACAAGATACGAGAACAAAATTTGATAGAGTAAGATGGTTAATTGCATTAAAAATATAGCTATAAAAATTTTAGGAATTTAAAAATATAATATATGCTAATAAGATTACATCAAGCATTGATATTAAGTCTCTTTTTCTTAATGAAAATTAGGTTTTTCAAATGAGATATCTGTGTAAGCCATTTGCATAGCAATTTAATAGGTGATATTTCTATTGAAATGTGTAAGAAGTTTGAAGAATGAAAAAGATTTATGGAAGATGAGGGTGTTTGGAATCAGAGAACAAAGTGTAGGCATGTGATAGTAATTTTAGGGTTTGTAAAATTAACAATTATCAATTAACATTAATGTAAATTGTAATATTATGTGATATTAAAGTTTGATAGTTTAAGTATTCCCATCAATTACATAAAATCATGTATATATAAATGAAGAAGCTAACTGGCACATAGAAAAAGTAACCAGCGGGAATTTAGCAAGTGATATGCCATTAATATGGAAAAGAACCGAGTAACAATAGATCTATGAAGCATGAGCGCAGCAACATGAATATGACACAGCCCGGACTTGGTGACATAGTATTACTATAAAAAAATAAGATGGCATGCCACGGACATAAAGTTATATTATATAACTGTTGGTATAGAATATTTACTTCGAGTATTAATATAAAATAGTTTAAACCATCCAAGTGTATATATTAATCGAAGTTTAGCCACAAAAAAAAAACCCCAAATTGCTAACTTTGAAATATGAATCACACCAGAATAACAATTAGAAAATATATTTGGCTTTAATTTGGAAAAACGGTAAAAATACAAATTTTAAAATGTACATGAAAAAATAATTCATTAAAAATATGTCAGTTTTCCCCATTCTATTTGGTACATAAACAGTTGGAACAAAGAAAAAACATAAACATGTCAAATTAAGGCAGCTAAACCAATTAGAACACAAACAATGCTATGGCCAATATTTAAATTCGTAATTGGACTAGAAAAAGTGTTAAAATGACCTGCTCAACAAGTTTTATTTTCTCAAGCAGACTTGGCTCAGAGCTGATTAAACAAAGTCTAAGGCGAGTGCATAGAAAACACAGACCAAACCAAAAGAGAAGACATGCAAGACGCACGCAAAGCTTGCGACGTGTGCGGTTTCTATAAATAGATCATCGAAGGGGACAGAAGCGGTTGACAAACAACAATAGCGCTCATCCAAGTTATAGTGTCTTGTTCATTAAAGAAGATATGGAAAGATGATGCACTTTGACGCTCCATCTCACAAGTGGCAGAAGATGTGAGCAGACAACGAGCTTCAATGCTATATCTTACTTGTGAAAAAAGCACAGAGATGATGTGAAGAGAAAGATAGGGCATGCAGATATGGATAACTAACATGAGTGGAGCACACGGGAGAGATTATTTCACTAAGGCGAGCCTAACGTGTCTACTCCGTATCAGAATCCAGGTTTAACAAGAAATGACTGACATAATTTTAAAAGTGTATCATGTGTTAACTCATGTTGGACACATATATGACACCGACACGAAAGGAATGCTAAAGTTTTCATGCTTCACAGTTGTAAATATAAAAACAACATACACAAGGTAAAACTTTAGAAACATGTAGAGGAATTAGTATAGCAGTCATAAGTAATTAGCACTTCATATTATTGTAGTGAAACAAAGCTCCTAAAATTGGTCATAGGAATTTAATGGACTAAGCTAAAATCACTCTAAGGTTAGATCTAATATACCTTTCAAAATACTAGAATAGTTTAGGAATCAACATTATAAGCAAGCTTTACAAAAAATAATTAAAAGAAAGAAGTAAAATGATACAAGTCATAAAAATTATTACTTAATAGGTTAGTAATGTGGGTATCCTTTCAAATTTCTAACAAAACACAGCCTTCTTGAAATTTCTATCTTTAACAAATTGAGCATTTAATATTAGTCAAAGTAGTTATGGACATAATTGTTATGCTCATGATAGTGTAATCTATAAATCATCAAATGATGACTTATCATGCCAATGTATAAGATACTTCTAATACCATCATCAGCAATTGTCAATATTATTATTCATAATAGCTTCAATAAGCTGAATAGATTTATCCGATAAGGTGCTTGACGTGAATTTGCAACAAAAAAAACAACAACAGGAAGCCTTTATCCTATCAAGTAGGATCAACCACATGAATCATTTTTCTCCATTGTCCTATTGAATGTGAATTTGTAAGGGGAGGAAAAAAAAGAGAAATGTGCAAACAACAAGTTCATGAAATAAAATCAAATCAAATATATTGAAGGTAAGAATTATACAAGTACTTAGCTAAATTTTCAATTCGCAAGTGTTAGTCTAAATATGCAGCAAAATTTAAGATGATTCCACCTATCTTGCAATTAATTTATTAAAGGCTCCGGTAGAACACATCTCCAAAAGCAGATGCAACATTATCTTATCTCCTATTTTGAATTATGCATATATTATGCTTACATCAATGGTAGATTTATAAATGATATAATTAATCATTAGTTTCGAGTGAATAACTTCATATTGATCATGCATATACCATGCGAACGATTCTAAAAATTCATTTGGTCAAGATTCGAAAGAAGTTTAGCAATCAAGGTTGATAATTTGTGAAAATTTAAAATGATATCATGCTTATAGACATATTAACGAATCTATATGCAAACTTGGATATTAGTAGCATCAAATACAACTCATATATGTGCTCTATAGTCAAAAAAACATAATAACATGCAGACTCCTCTTAACTACTTCAATTTGGCCATCGATATGTAAGTTATAGGCATTTGAAAATTTACTTGGGATCATTAATTGACATAGAGTACTACAAAAAAAAACACACATAATTTCTAAATGTATAACAATTATCTTAGAAAACCCATGCAGCTTAATCACTTCATTAAAAGGCACTTTTGCCATGAGGGATACATGAAAGAAAATGAGCCTTGAAAAGTAATAAACCACTACAAAGAATTGTGTTTAGTTATGTTCATGATAATCCTAATACAAAATTCAAGCTATCATCCTTCCTAGGGTTTAAATGAAATTGGTAAAGTTATATAAAACCCAATATAGTGTCATTTTCATCGTAATTGTTTGACATTTTCTACGTTGTGATATGATGTGCACAATATATCATTTTTAAACCCAGTTAATATCATCTATCTAGAGTCATTGCCACATTTTATCACATACAAAATGTCTTACAGAACCTCTGGCATATAGTTCCAATAAAAGAGAATTTTATAAATATGAATCAAGGAATTAAACTCGAATTCCTTCCAAAAAAAACATTACCATTAATCATGAAATCCTTATTAAGCATAGGTGAGGTGCCAACTAAATTGTTAAGTAATTCATTCAAATTCATTCGATTTGTCTAGTTCTTCATAATGCTCTTGAAACTCATAACCTTAAATTATATCGTGAGCAAATTGATAGCCACCCTACATAAGGTGTCTATGAATATATTCCAATGTGATGTTTTAACATAACATATATTCCTGTTAAAATTGAACATATTTGGAAATTCTATGACTTAGTTTCTCTTACAAGTTCAAAAATGTAAAAGCCTAAAGATTTGAACATAGAATAAATTACTTGGATGATAAATAATGTCTCCAATATTGAAGTTAATGAACATCAATATAAAACATTCTATCATAATTAGAATACTCTTATTTTCCTCATTTAATGTTTTACTAAAATAACCATTGGGTGTCCATTCCAACTTAATTTCCTATAAATATATACAACAAATAAAATCTCAAAATCTTTATTAAAATTCAAACAGTCAAAATCTTAACTAATACGCATTAGTAAGTGCCTAATTGATGCCATTAAAAACGTTTTCAAAACAATTCATCCATTTGAATTCTCCATTTTTAAGATGACTAGTGATTTAAAATACTAAATATTTGATAAATCAACAATACAAGATAGCCAAATTATGTCAACTCTAAATATCATGGATATTAATAGATGACCAATTTCTAATTGCTTTAAACATGTCCAGATCAACAAATAATCCTTCAACAGCACTACAAGCCCCAAAAATATATGGATAAAATGACAAAGCAGCATTTTTTTCAAATTCAAATATAACTTTTTGAATTGTAACTTTTGAAAGATTTTCTGAAAATGTATTGAATGTGCATTCCTTGATTTCCTATGAATCTAATTATCCTCAAAGCATAAGACCTGAAAATTTTCAGTAAAAGTTCTCAAAACATAATTCATAATCCTCATGAACACACTTAGGGTATTCTTTAATATTAGGTATCATTAGCCATTAATATAAACCATCATTTGCCTCAAATTTTATTTTCCACCCATTTTGTCCAACCTTCCTAAGCAATAAACAACTTATCGAATAAATTTTCTAGAAAAACATATCATCAGTCATAATGTAAAGCACATCATCTAATATTGATATTAAAATTTGATGCTTAACTATTATCTAATTAATTGTTTGATTATCTACGCACATTCTTCAATTTCATCTTTTTTAGGAGTGAAGCAGGCGCTACTCAAGGACTAGTGCTTTCCCTAATAATTCAAAATGTTCAATAGTGGTCATCCCATAATGTAAAGCCCTTTTTTTTATTTTAAAAAAAGTTGAATGAACCAGCTAGCACCAGTTCAATTGAACCAGTGCAAACAAGGCAAGGGGATCCATGCGGCAAACTGAGAGCAAAAGAGGTGAGCAAACTAAAGCAATGAGTGAGTTTGGGAAGGTGAGGTCTGGTCAAGCACTAACACCATAGCCTCATTAGGAAGCTGGCAGGCCTGAATAAAAAAGCCAGAAAGAGAAGATACCAGCCAACAAGTTGAGCGGGTGTGGGAATAAAAAATCTTACTGGTCCATGTAAGAACCCATTTATTTCCAGCAAAAGTCACCTGGTTCAGCGCCACAAAAAAAGATGTCAAGGAAGAGAGATGCAGCCAAAAAAAGCTTGAAATTGGCTGACCCTACGAACATAGAGGATAGAATAAGAGCAACATAGCACTGGAAATTGGTTTTGGCACAGGGAACAAGCAATAAGGGTTTATGGACATAGAAAAATGAACTGAGAATGATTCCACATACAAAACTTTTCTAGCTAAATCAATCATAACACAATTTAAAGTGACCTGAGCATCAATGTTGCACAAACGGCAATCAATGTCACTATGCAGAGCTGAAGTAGTCTACCATGTTATGATATATCTTCCTAACACCAATATGCATGGAAAGGTTCAATCAACCAAAACAATAGCAGCTAGCTCTAAAACAAATACTTTTGCGTGTTTTTAGTAACATTTCTCCGAGGTGCAGTCAACATATTGGAGGCAAATAAAAAATTTACAAATCATAGAAAATAAAACCCTTAATTGTAAAGCTAAAGAGGCGATGAGTAGAGAAAACAGAAGAAACAAAATATAGTTCCCAGTACATGCCAAAAGTAACTAACCTGTAAGCCAAGAGTGTCTTCCAGAGAAGGAAGGTATTCAGCCATACACCTATATATTTGAAAAAATATAGAAGTTCGTGAATAAAAAAAGCCAATGACAGTGAAGGAGTTAGTCACAAAACTTCATAGAAGAGTGCACAAAATGTTTGATTAATAGAAGCATTTAGCCTGAGAAAATGGCTTACATTCCATCAACCCAAGAAGGAAGCTTTACATCATCAACTGACAATAAGTCCTTCAACTGTGAAGTAGACACAAGCTTTATGCGTGGTGCAGGAGCAATAGAATAACTTCTAGAAACAGGAAACACAACCTGCATGATTAATGCTATAAGAATACCAAAAGAAATGATAACATCAATAAATCAGATAAAAAAAGGATGAGAACTGTCGGTAAGAACTAATCATCATAATAGTCTTATTCCAATTATTTAAGGAAGGTTTTAAGAATTCTCATTCTTCATTCATCCCTGATGAGTGTTGCATTAAATTTGTTATCCATTCCTAGCAAATATTTTCCCACTTCTATCGTAAGTACGTTCAATCTAAATTTATTACTCATAATCCTTTCATATTAATTTTATGTGTCCATTGTATTGATGCATCTTCTACCCTTTATCGTGGATGTTGAAACCACCTATGTTCATTATTCAATATCATATTATGAATACATGTTACTCTCACCCGACCTATAATAAAATCATTTATTAATATATTCTTTGTAATTTTACCACACATTCATCTTAGCATAATAATTTCTACCACATTAAACTTATTTATCTATAACCTCCTTTCTTGACTAAACTCAGAATTAGAAAATATAGTTGGCCTATTTGAAAGCTTTTTTTTTTTTTTTTCATTTGCATTCTAATCTTAATGACATTCTTTTGTCGCATAGTACCACCAAGTAGAAGTGTAAACGAGTCGAGCTAGAGCCATGATAAACTCCAACTTAGCTCGTTTGTCAAATTGTGAGCTTAAGCTCAAGTCAAACTCGAATGGCAATCTCGAGCTCGGCTTACAAGCTCGAAATAAAAATTCATTTTTTTTACGGGAGCTCCCAGAAGAAGGTATTGGTGGCCGGAGGAGAAGGAGGATGCAGTAGCAGCTCACCGAAAAATGTATCAAAATGAGTAATTGTAGGCTAATTGAGCCTACTAGCGAGCCAATGAACCGAGTTGGGACAAACTCGAATTCAAGCTCATTTAATAAAGGAGTTCAAGCTCGTTTAATAAAAGAGCTCAATTTTAGTTCGAGCTTGAGCTAGTGGCTCGATAAGCTCGGTTCGTGAACTCGTTGAAGAGCCGAGCATCAAGTCATAATTTGGGAAATTACATCTACAGCTATATCCTCAATCTAACCTATAATAAATCCAAAATACATAATCTATCACAATTAAGCGTCACTCTATCTCCTAATAATGGTAGACTTTTGTTCTACTAAACTTAAGCCCTCTATTAAATAAATTCTCTTTTATTTTAATTTTCATTATTTAAAACTAAATTAAAAAGTGCTGCTGAATTAAAAGGACAAAATAAGATAAAAAAATCAGCATCAAGTCCTTTCTAATAATTGTTTGAACTATTTTGAAATCACCATTAGATATTTGCCAATTCCAAGTTGGATTTATGAACCCTTCCTCAAAATTTTTCCCTAATGAGAAGAGCATCAAGTGTCGGTAGATAAATCCAACTTTAAGAGTGTGCAATAAAATAAGCAATAATCCAAAGAAAGATAAAGAAGCGGGCAGTCCATAATGAGCTAACAAGCTGGTTTGATTTGGAATTAGAGGAGTGTAATTAACCTTGTAAATAAATATGGCATAAATACCAAATTCTAATTCTAAGCATTTCTGTGGTCACAAGTCATTATTTGGTGTTCATTGTTATTCCACCTTACCTATCCTCTTTCCCATATACTGCCCTCAACAACCTCCTTTGTTCACTAATAAAAACATGTTAAAGCGTATGAATCCCTTCATAGACACTGTTTACTTCTATTTCTCCATTTCCTTGCTCTTTTTTTTTTCGATTTAAAAGTCTACAACATCAGAGTTTATTAATGTGTAGGCAAGGTTGAACCCAAATCCTTGGCAACAACTTCCAAAACTCTTACCAACCGGACAAATTGGTGCCCACAAAATTAGAAAGCCAAGAGGAAATATATAAGTTCTAATTCCTCAATTGTTTTCCACTTTTCCTACCTCCACCTCTTCCTTGCAATAGCCACCTACCCCAATTTGTGTGCTCTCTTCATTCCACTCATCCCTCTTTCCTAGTGATCTACTAGCTAGGCGTGCGGATGAGTCAAGTCGTCTCGAACTCGACTTACTAATGAGCTTACGAGTCAAGCTTATTGAGTCACGAGCTTGAGCTCAAACTCAAGCTTGTATATTAAATGAGATCAAGTTTGAACTTAAATAAAACTCAGCTTGTGAGCTTGCAAGTTTACTCGGTAAAATTAAATATTTGGAATTAAGATTTAATAAACTAAATAAAAAAAAAATTTTAGCATATGTCGAAATAGAGTAGTTTGAAATTATTTAAAAAAAGGGAAAGGTGAGTTGCAGCAGCAATAAATATAGTAATAAATTAAAAGCACATAAAATACTCATTGTTTATTTAACTCTCTTTTGTTGGCATGATTCATGAGCAGCAAGCTCCCTTCAAGAAGCTACCACTATCGATCTCAACGATGCCTTCTTCTCCAGTAGCTACTTCCTCCGATAACCCAGCTTCGACCAAGTGTTTCTTGAGTCGGGCTCTTGAGCTAAGCCAAGATCGAGCTCATAATTGAAGCTCTACACAAGCTTGAGCTCTAGCTCGAGCTTCTTGTTTCACAGAGGAGTCGAGCTCGAGTTCACTATGACTTAAGCTCGACTCGGCTTGTTTACACGCCTACTATTAGCTTATTCAATGAGTAATAATGTATAACAATAACAACAATGGAAATGATTAGATCTTATTATTCATTCAAGATAAATACAGGTGGCCATATACAAGCAGATACAATGAACAAAACATGAAGAAAATAGCAAAGGAGATATTTTTCAATGGGATATAGAAAATAAAAGCAAATAGAGTAAACTAATAGGTTTTTAATTTTAAAAAATATCTTACTATTTGCTCTTCATAAAAATATGGTTAAACTAGCCTATATTTTAAAACTAGTGTAAGATATTTCTATAGTTAACAGTCCCAGAGCCTCTCGTAAAAATATAGACTAGTTGTCCTTCATTAGAGTAGAGAAGACTACAGATTTTCTCTGCTAGGACACATATCTAATAAAGATACAATCAATATCAATTTGGTTTATTCTTTTATAAAGGATAGGATTTCTAAAAAAGTAAATTGAGATATGATCGTCACATTTAAAAATCATGAATTGTGTCAAATAGAAATTAAATTCTTCTATTAGAGTTTTGATCCATATTACTTTGTAATCGAAGAGAGCATGGCTCTGTATTCAATATCAATGTTGGACCTAGTAAAATCAATTTCCTTAAATCTAAGAAACAAGATTACCTACCCTAAAAACATAATATTATAAAGCAAACTTTCACTCATAATTGGATCTAGCAGAGTGGGATTCAGAATAAGCTTCAAACTTTAATTTTTTTTTTTTTTTACACAAACTGAAACCTTTTATAGCTTCAAACTTTAATTTTTTTTTTTTTTTACAAACTGAAACCTTTTATAGCGATATTTGATACATTTTAAATTATTCAAATGACATCTCAATGTTTCTTCTTCAGGTTATGTTCATGCTGAATAACTAAAATGATAACAAAAAGATATAGCATAACTAGTGACAATTAGATAAATAAGTTTGCTAACCTGATATCAAAAGTGAGAAGTATCTTCAAAGTTTTCATCATCATTGGATATCTACAAGATATCCATTGGAGAGTCAGTTTGTATTTGAGACACCCAATTTACTCTAGTAGACATAGCATAATTTTTTAGAGCGAGATAAATATCTTATTAACTATAAACAAACTGCTAAGAATTTATTTTAGATGTCCCAATTTTTTGGTGGAAATTATCTATTAAAAGTGTTGTGGAAAACGTCTACTAAAGATGATTTATATCCTCAATGCTAGAAGCAACATTACCCAAGAGAGGAATGCCACCAATAGACATGTGAAGATTATTGTACTAAAGGATGAGTTGTGAAAAAAGATAAAGTTATCAGCCAAATTCTGAAGACAAATATCAACAGAGACCTTGTAGAGTTTATCAAACCAAGCATGGAATTTTATTTTAACCCATATATAACTTTTTGAAGCTTACATACATGTTTTCCCAAGGAGCAGCATATCTCAATGTTTGCTCCATCTAAACAACTTTGAATAGTTCTCCATAAATAAAAGTATTGCTAATATCAATTTATGACAAGATCCACTTTTGATTGATGGTCGCAGAGAGAAGAAAACATAAACTACGGACTGTCTCCAAGTAGTCATTGCCATGAATTTATGTATAGCTTTCAGTCACTAAGTGAAAGCCGAAGACACATATAGATGAAATTTAATAATGAAAACTCAACAGCATGAAACAAGATTAACTTTAAAAGGGATTAAACAAAATGTTAGGTATGGCAATCAAAAAGAACCTCACTCTAATATTCATTGTACACCTCAAGTGAGGATAGAAGTGCTACCTAATCACTCCCAAAAATAGAGATAGTAGAGAGAGAGATGGAAAACTAAAAAAATAATGAAAAATCAAATGGCATAAAATACTGTATTGGATAACTGAAAAAAAGAGAATTTCAATAATTAAATAATATAAAAGTGTATTGGATGATCAGTATAGCCCGGTCAACTGTTTTTTAATGCAATTGGGAGATGTATATGTAAAGCCCCTAGTGCCATGCCACAACCCAATACAACTCTTCCACTAAAAAACCACATTAATTTGGGATGCAGCAAAAACAAGAACCGCTATCTGATCATTCAGTAAGTTTTCAATTCAAAACATTCATAATAAGTTACACTCAAACATCTAGGATCTATTAAAGATAATCTTTCTAAATTTACACATACACACAAAGCCACTAAATTCATTAATTATCATTAATTATGAAAATAAAAGAACACTAACTTTTATTAACATGACTACATTGTCTACATTCAAAAGAATCATGTATAATAATCATAATCATGTATCAGTTTACCCCATTGAAGGTTTAAAAGGACTCCTGCTTTTATATCATTTACATCAAAATAGTAATATCAAAATTGTATCATGTATTCAACCAGCTTTTATATATAGAGCGCTCCTTGCTCCTCTAAAATCAATAATGCAAGCAAATACAATAAGGTTAGTAAAGAATTCTGACATATTTCTACATTGATAATGAAGTACACCCTAATATATTTAATAAAGTGGCATGCATATCAGTCCACAAAATGTAGAGCACTCCTTGCTCTTCTCGAAAGTCTCTTCTCAAAAATCAATAATGCAAGCGATTACAATAAGGCGAGTAAAGAATTCTAAGAAAGATTTTATTCTACAAAGAAAATGAAGTACAACCGAATATATGTAATAAAGTGGCATGCATATCAGTCAAGAAAATAGAAAATTGGGATCCCTTTGAATTAAGAATCTCATTAAAATAGTAAAACAGAAAAATAAGCAAAATCTAGAAAAGAAAAAACCAAATATTGAAATATATTTTGACTAAAGAAAATAAATTCATTTCTAATAGAGAACACGGGTCTCTACTTCCTACACTCTCACTCAAGTTGGATTGTATATATTATACAAAACCAAGTTTAGAGTTCAATTTATCACGGTTGACCCCCGATAGTGCTTTGCTAAGAATATCAACAATCTGAGGTCTTGTTGCAGCATAACTTAGCCGAACAATTCTATTGTTACCCTTTTCTACGATAAAGTGTCAATCAATCTCAACGTGTTTTGTTTTATAATGGTGCACAAGATTTTGACTAGAGAATAAATTCCTTCATGCGTTGGCTAGCTACATTGAGTATGCAATATCTGATATTGTGTATGATAGGTAGATTAGTTTACCCACAAAACTTTAATATCTTCCATTATCAACCAAACAGCTTTCTTCACTTCTGTTTAGTTTTTTATTGGATCTATCGATGCGTCAGCAAGTTTATACCTAAGCAAGCCAGTTTCATTTAATAGGTCTCAGATGTACTTTCTTTGAGATATAACAATTCTCTCTTAGTCATGCATCTTTTTTAGTATGATAATTTCCTATAAATCATCACATGTTAAGATAATATCATCTACATACTATAAGAATAATAATTTTGTCTCTAAGATTGGATTTACTATACAATGTATGATTAGCTTAACATTGATGATATCCATTCGTAATCACGATTTTAGCAAAACTGACAAATCAAGTACGAGGAGATTGCTTCAAGCCATACAAGGGCTTCTTCAACTTGTAACCCAATATGTTGTTCGACCTATTTTTCAAGCCTGGAGATATAGTCATGTAAACTTCATCAAGATCTCCATTCAAGAATGCATTTTTGACCTCAAGTTGGTGCCAATCTTGATTTGTTGTACGAGAGAGAGAAGAACCTGAATATTTGAGATTGGCAACAGGCACAAGGGTTTCTTGGTAGCCAATCTCATATGGCTATGTGAAGACATTGGCTACTAGTCTAGCTTTAAATCTCGATACACTTTCATCTTCTTTATATTTAACCTTGAATATCCATTTGTAGGCTATAAGAATTTTTTCACGAGATAACTATGTGAGTGCCCATGTGCAACTATTTTTGAGAGCCAGAATTTAGTTGTCAATAGCCTATTTCCATAATGGAACTTTTAGAACCTCTTAGATGGAGTTGTAAACCTGCACACTATCTAGGTTTATCACAAAAGCTCTATAAAATGATAACTACATCCCATAAGCTGCA
The DNA here is from genome assembly GCF_001263595.1 of Phalaenopsis equestris. Taxonomy (NCBI): domain Eukaryota; kingdom Viridiplantae; phylum Streptophyta; class Magnoliopsida; order Asparagales; family Orchidaceae; genus Phalaenopsis; species Phalaenopsis equestris. The sequence continues at coordinate 697,789 of NW_018250931.1, forward strand.
TATTTTTTACTAGATGACCATTGCACCATCAGACATCATTCTTGTGTGCAATTGGTTGATTAGAATCATCAAACAATATACAAGAATGTCATGAAAAAAAGAATCTATACCATTATGATTATTAGATGCAGGGGGGTTGGGAGTATGCAAGTGTCATTTACATGCTCAATGATCCTTCTTCTTCTAGTATAGATGCGACGTTTTTTATCATTGATGTCAAGTTGAGGTAGAGTAGAGACAATTGAGATTGTTTCAGTGAGAGTTTGGTTATTCAAGTGGAGCTATTAAGTGGTAGGATTGGTTAATTTGAAGGAAAAATAATTTAGTATCTTGGAGAAGATCCCAAATCCGATATTCCCTCGAGTCTCCCCCTGAATTTTGAATTTGGGAAAATAAAATTAATTCTCAAAGAAGGTGACACCATGAAGTTGCATATTTTATCTAGTGATTAATTCTCAAAGAAAGTGACACCATGAAGTTGCATATTTTTTCTAGTGATTAGAGAGTATCACTTAAACCTTTTTATAGGAGTAACTATGAAAAATGCATCTGAAAAATTTAGGATTAAGTTTGTTGTGGTGTTGTTGGTTGATGTTGACCTGATTGTAAAAGAACACACGTTTCACGCCACGTGTCAATCAAGTAGTACGTTGATTATGAGTCCAAGTATCAATCTCATAGAGATCTCGATTCTTAAATTAAGTTGTTAGCCTAATAATCAACTTATTTTATCCAATGAAGACAATTTCAAAGGTGTTTTTTAAAAATCCTAAAATCTATAGAAAGTAAAATATTTTTTTTTTCTTTTTTGGGTTTTTAGAAGAAAACTTATTCAAGTTAGTGATGTGTGTAAGTTTAGATCCAATTTAAGTTTCCTAATGAAGTTGACAAGCGAGAACAAAAAAAACTCATTATTCTCTTCCTAGATATTAAGAAAGGTTAAATTTTTCTTATTATAATTTAGTTTCATAAACCATATAAAAACTTCCAAGATTCTATTTTTCCCAATCGATTACATTTTAACAATATATATATAATGAAAAGCTCAAGGGTTGATTTTATTGAAATAGAAAAGATACAAAAATGTTATATGAGAGAGGCCAATTGGGACACCCTGCCAATATGATACCAAATACAATAATACCCCAACAAAAAGATATGATACAGAAAGGTTGTATGAGAAGAGCCCAAAAAAAGCATCATCATACCCATATGATACAAGTACAATAATAACCCAACAAAAAGATACAGATAGACTCAATAAAATATTATAGAATTAAAACATGCAGAAAACAAACAAGTACCTAAAGACGAGCCAGTTTAGTCTTGCCACTTCCTCTAGTTTTAGGAGCGGAGCCAGATAACAAACTTTGAAGAGTTGTGTCATTGTCAGGAGTAACCAAAATATCATACATTAAGTTTCCAAGTTGGAGTGTGCCACCAGCCTTCTTCTACCGAGAAGTGTAAATTTGTCATTATTCATCTGAAGACAGAGTAACCAAAGTATCATTCATTAAGTTTCCAAGCTGGAGTGTCCCCCAGTCTTCTTCTTTCGTCGAGAAGTGTAATAACTCATGTGATCCTCAGTCTGATTTGATGTTAGAACCATTAAAACTGCAGTAGAAGGAAAGGCAGTCGTTGTCACAGAGATAGGTTCCTGTGTAAGTGAAGTGTAAATTGTCACCTCTGCACCTGATGCTTCCTTAATATGAGCTACGGGACTAGAGTTGCGGGACTATCCTGATTTTTAGTTAGAATATTATCCGTTGTAGTATGGTCAGGAGAAGAGATACCAGGGGTAGATACTAACTTCTGTCTTATGGTTAATATGAGCTACGGGACTATCCTGATTTTAGGTCTGAACATTATCCATTGTAGTATGGTCAGGAGAAAGAATCTCAAGAGCAGAAACCAACTCCTGTCTTTTGTTGATTCCCTCCTCAGGTTGGCTGTCATCATGTTTGCTTAGAGCGCGTTCAGGCACATGGGGTGCACTGACAGCATGTTCCTACTTTTGACTATTGGTTCTCAACTGTTGGTACAATCTGAAACATTTCTCTTGCGGGTGTTCAAATATATTGCAGTACTTGCAGTTGTAAGTTTTTTGTTCCACAATGATTTTTTGCCAATAACCATTACTTGCAATAATAAGATTTTTGTTCCATAATAATTTTTTGCCAATGACTATTGTGAGCAGATCCAAGCCAGACTTCTTTTATATCTGATAGTGTAATATTTCGTTCAATCAAAATCCTTGCAATAAAGGGTCTTGAGAAATGAAATGTAGGTAAGTTTACCTGCAAAAGTTTTTTAAGGATAGTCCCAATTGCATATAAGATAGATAAGTCAAAGAATTGAAGCTTAAATTCAAGTAATGAGAGTCAGATAGATGCAATTGGGGGTTCTTGACTGAGATCAAAATCAGGGGTCCATTTGAGCAATTTCCTATGATTGCCCTCAATTGTGATGAACTTTTTTTTGAGAAAATCCTTATGTAATCTAAGTTAACACACATTTCTTTGCCGGGAATATATATATACACACATTTCTTTGCCGGGAATATATATATATATATAAGAAATGTGTGTATATATATATTCCCGGCAAAGAAATGTGTGTTAACTTAGTTATTTCACTAATTTTTTGTTCAAAATAGATCACAATAAGTTTTAACATTCAACTAACAAATTGAAAATAATGAAAAGCACAAAGTTCACACAATAACATATTCACTACATATGGTTAAAGAAAACATAAGATATGATATTTGCTTGAAATCTTCTCAATCCCCTCCAAAAATCCTTCCAATTACTCCCGTACATCTTTGTTCCTCCCTTGCCCACTAACACACACATCCTGCCAAAAGTTCCCCAACACTCCCAAATACTCCTTTATATAAAAATTTGTGTCCAATCCTCGTCAAAACCATCAGTTTTCCAGGGAAAAACGACCCTATGGGAGCTAGGGGCACTGCATTCCTAATGTCATGATTCTATGCTCTCGAGTTCCTAGTAAAAAAATATTCCTTTGGGCACTTGGGCACTGCATTCGTAATGCTAGAGCGTCGAGTCCAGCGTTGGGCCACTGTCAAAGTGGTGTTGTGGCGCTATGCTAATGATATGCTCACTTTATGTCATCCTCCAAGATTTCATATCACGATGCATTCCTGTCACAAAATACTAATAAAATAACACAAAAAGCATAAAATATAATAGAAATACACTAAAATTACCCTTTATAACACATGTTTTCATGCAATTAAGAAAAAAGGTGAAACAGCCAAAAACCTTTAATGGTATGTCAGAGACAAAAAGCGGATATGTTGATAAGATTAAATGAGAATATTTCGAAGAATTTGAAATTTTAGTACTCCATTAGGCATCCTATTGATGAGATATATGGCTTTGAACATGACTTCTCCCAAAATTGTTTAGGCACATGATCAAAGAACATAAAGGAACGGGCCACCTCAAGTAAAATGTCTATTCTTTCTCTCAGTAACTAAATTTTCTTCAAAAGTATCCACATAAGAATTTATATGAATGATGTCATGCTTAGAATTTGAAAAAATGACCATGAATGAAATTAAAATATTTGTTAACATTGTATATTTTAAGAACTTGAATTTTGCATCGCAAGTAGTGAAGATCATGAAATGAAAGCATTAAAATATAGTGGTTGTTTCGGATTTTTCTTTCATAAGAAATATTCACATTGTTTTTTTTTTTTTTATGATTATCTATGAATGATATATACCATTATGCCCCATTTATATCTTTTACTTTTGAGAGTACTCAAATACCACTATGAATTATAATAAAAGAATGTGAAGGTTTGCATTGCAGTTTAAGGTATACATGTCTAATATGTTTTGCAAGTTGCAAATTCATATTGTTAGAAATTGGGCTTTTTATTGATAAAAAAGGTCGAAACATGTTTTCAATGCATGAAAAATTAGGATGACCAATGTGACAATATCATAACATGACTTTCAACTAAAATAGACTTATAATTAGAAACAAGATTGACAGAATTTCAACTATACTCAGAAATGCAACTTGAAGGCAGAATTTATCTACCAATGGGATTCTTTTCTTTGAGCAAACAATTACAGACCACGATACATCTCAATAGTACCATCACCTTACACAAATCCACTACATGAAAATTACAAATAATGAAATATGATTTAATCACATATTTTAAGTCACGAAGAAGTGGTGTAAGCGAGTCGAACTTGAGCAAGCATAAGGCATGTTCGTGTTCGGCTTATTCATATTTTTTTTTCGTGTTCGACTCGTGCTTGAATTAGCTCTTTAATAGCCAATTTTTGTTTAGTTTTATTCAAGCTCATTTGTTGAAACTCAGCTCGCGCTCAGTTGGAATTTCTCACTTACCTTATGGAATTAAAGAATTTGGTTACTTAAATTATTGTTACTAAATTTAAAAATTTAATTATTTTAAGTGAACGCAGTTTGGTCGCTTCATTTTCACGGTTCAAATTTTTCTCGCTAGGGGAATGCTTAGTTTCTGCTTTTAAAAGGATTTTCTCACAAATGTTTCTCGTCATTCCAGATATGGGACTAAATAAGGTGACATTTTTGTTTGCGAAATGAAGGGTTCCTCCCCATTATTCCAATCATTTCCCGTTGCGGGGAGCTACTTGCACAGTTTCCTTCTTCTTGGCTTGGTACGAATGGGTCGATATGAGCCCAGCCCAGATAAGCAGGCAGGTGTGGTTACAAAGAATAAATATTTCCACGCATAGGATAAATATTTTTGCATACAATTAGAAATGTTTAAGTTTGATTAGAATGTTAGCTTATTTCAATCTTTCAGAATCATGATGAATTGGTCTGGCAAATATGGTACAAAATGCATGTGAAGTTATGCACCCCACAGGTTATTTTTGGGTGCCTATGCACGTTGCATTTACATACATACCATCTAATTCCTATGTAAATACATAAGAATTGAGTGATATGTATGCAAATCTTCCTAAAAATAATCCCTCTTTTATCTGGGGTTTAATTTATTCAAGCCAATACAAATTAAATGTGGTAAGTATGGGTTGCTCGAACTGCTTATTTTAGGGACATTTACATACATATCATCCAAATCCTATGTATTTACATATCTAACACCTTTATTTATTTATTTATAACTATACTACCAAAATAATTTTTAAAAATAATAAAATTTAGCCTTTTTTAAATACATATAAAAAATTAATATAAAGAAATATTCTTATTTCATTATTTAATTATTTCAAGTCAAAATGAGCCAAACACAAACGAACAAACCTTTGTTCGTGTTCGGCTTGTTTATAAATCGAGCTAAAAAAATTGCTCTTGTTCGACTCATTTGTTTAACCAACAAATCGAACATGAGCTATCTAACGAGCCGAATAAAAGTTGTTCGCGAACTTAGAGCATTTTTGACAGCCCTACTTGTAAGTTTGTTGATTAAGAGTAGATTGTGGTATAATTTTTTAACATAAAAAATAAAATAGAGTTGAATAGCTGTCATCAATTTGAATGATCCAATTCCTGCTATTAGTGATAATAAATCATCAAGCTATTTGAATTGTAGAGTGATTCATACATAGGTTGTAATATTTAAAAATGTTTGTCTCCTATCAAATGATCTGAGGTGCTTTATTACTTTGGACAATAAGAGCATGCGACACAATACTTTGGTGTGCTAACAGGTTGGTAGATTGCTTGACAGTAAATTGTGATACTCGTCCAGAATTGGAACCATGATCAAACATTGTCTGCAACACCTCAATTCGCTCCCTGATGAACAAACTGAATTCTACATTGTTGTTGATTGTGAAAGCAATATTTGAACAATTTTATCATATCTTCCATTAAATGGCTTCCAATCTACAGGTTTATCGAATAATTTTCAACACATTTTTTTCACATAACCTAGTTTCTTTTAATGGTCGCACCAAGCTTGTCCTTTCATAGGCTTATTATCTTGAGAGAAATTACGAGTGTACAAGGCTGACCCTTCAGCAGATCGTGTAGTGTATTTGATTGCCCTCAATAACTTCTTTATGCTTGCATCTCTTCAAACTTCTACAAAGACCTCCAAATGATATTAAGGAGTTTAGTTCCAATGATTCTCACCCTTACTTCATCTAGGTCTTTATTGAGGCCAAAGAGGAATTTCATGGTCTTTGTTTGTTCAGTGATCTTCTTATATAAAGCAAAATCATCAGGACACTTCCAAGAATAAATCTCAAACATATCCAATTGCAAGCAACATGTGAGTGTTAAAATATTGAGTAATCATGGATCATGTAGTCTGGTCTCAATCTCAAATAACTATGAAAGATTTCCAGTGATAGAGTAGGTTTCACGTGCAGCCTTCCAATATCTCATTGGCAGTGGAGCAGAAATTTCTCCATCATCGGTGGACATGGAATTTATTAACCATAACACAACCAAATAAGCAGTAGTTTTATAGGCCCAATATTTGGAATCTTTCATTTATAGAGCCAAAATTTCAAGATCAATGTCGATGATGCCACTCGACCTCGATGCCAAAGATTAGGCGCGAGAGTCCCGAGCCCTCGCAATGGGAGATAGGACACATTTTATGCTCGCACGAGAGGACGGTGACTCTAATACTATGAAGAATTCTGAGAAAAATTTTATTCTATAAAGATAATGAATTACATCTTATTATATGTAATAAAATGGTTGGCATACTAATCCACAAAATAGAAAATTAGGGTCCCTTTGATATAGGAATCTCGTAAAAATGGAAAAACAAAAAATAAGCAATATATAATAAAGAAAAAAAGCCTAATATTGAAATATATTCCAAGTAAATAAATTCCCTCCTAATTGAGCACACAGATCTGCTACTTCTTATAGTGGGCATTAAGCTAGTAGGTCATACGAAACATGCCTCAAATTTCAGTGCATGCAAGGAAAAAAAATATGCATGCTTTCAATTGTAATAAAAATCACGTCAACGAATCGTGTGAACAAACATCATGATGCTCATGCATGAGTGTATTTCAAGTATCATGTATAAGCAACTGTGCATACATTAATTTATATAACATTAACAATTTATGTCAGTGTATATAACACTGTACATGTGTGTCATGTTTAGTTGCTAAAAGTAAGCAATGCTTATAAACATACATAGATTTGGATCCCATAAAGAGACATAATTGAGATGAATTAATGCCAATATGAATCATTATATCTCACATCGCTCCTAACATGTAAGCAAGAATAGATCATCCTATTCATTCATAATATGCTTAGCATTATCATTGCATTCATACGTTCACCCAAGAGGTTACCATCAATCATAAGCATACATGTAGTTATGTCTTCCTTAAGGTATTAGGTTTAATGCATTCAGTTCCTCTACCAACCAATAAAACAAACCAGTGAACTTGCCCTCCTGTGTAGGGTTCTAGCAATCTGCCAACTAGTGGGTACCTTTTTTAGCCAATTTTTTCATCCCATGTACACACTCATTTGCGTCTATGTAACTAGCCATCATTTTCATAAATCAGACAAGCCATTTGAAACATTTAAATGCAATGATAAAAAAAAATCTAGAAAAATATACAAAAAATGATTCATTGAATGCAAAATATAGTGGCAAAAATTGATCTAAAATTGGACAAAATGATTATTGAAAGCTTAATCATGCATGATAGAGCCAATCGTATCATACCAAATATCATTAAATCGTAAGAAGTTTAGCCAACTGGTCATAAAAATGATGTTGAATCATATGATTGCCCACTAAGCAAGTTTGTTAGAAAACATGTGTGTGCAAACAAAAGAATCACAATTGTCAATCATGCCAAAAGTTCATAAAAAGACTATCACTCATGTACACATAGAAAATTACATTCAAGCAGAACATAACAGGTGCATTAAAAACACTGCACATTCAAGTTAGAGTCGGGTTAAGTGCACAGTTGGGTATTATAGTCTCTTATTTCACAGAAATGTCATCCTTGACATTTCAATCCATGTATCAATTAGTCAAATAGTTCTAGGTACAACTTGTAATCTTAGAATCTTTCTCACATGTGCTTCTTTATAAATTTCGTTCTTCCACAACAATTTCAACTTTAAAATATACTTATTCCTAAATTGTTTCAAATCATATGCTATAACTTGATCAGATTCCTCTTTATAAATGTCAATATAGATCGTACCTCAATCTCTGCTTCTAATACCCTATTATTTTTATTTATAACCCACTTTATCAATGATGATACATAAAACACAATATCACTCATATACTTAACAGCAACAGCAATTTATGAGCAGACTTTTTAACTCTATGTCAAATGGTTCAATATACCATGCTCTTAATATTTTTTGTCAAATACGATCACATCTTTCAGTGGGCTAACCTTCAGAAATACAAACTCTAACACTTCAAACTCACGCTTTAAGCCATAGTATTTCCTTCATATATCTGTTTTGTTTTCACTTTATCCTTGAAGCCACTAACTTTTCTTATTGTATCATTGGCCAATTTTTCTCTCACGAGTTTATGTTTTCCACTTTAGTCCATGTCAAATATGACCCACATTTTTTATCATACAATGCCTCATAAAGAAGGCACACAGCCTTCCCAACTATCTCCAAAATTAAAAATACATTAACTTAGAAAGTCATCCAACATTTATATAACCATCTTAAACTGCTAATATGTTTGTAGGTGACATTATGTTGGAGTTCAATCTAATGCAGAATCTTTTATGCACACCTCTACAGGACATGGAGGGAAACATATCATCATGATCGAATACAAAGACCTTTGATAATCTACATAATATCATCAACTCCATATACACTTGTGCTGATCTTACATTATCAAGCATTACCATCTCAATGCTCCACACAAGGATTCATATGTTAGAGATCGCTAACGCTAAATACAATCACGTAAGAATGCACAGGACCCCAAAGGGAGTAATTGTTAACAAATTGAACACCGGACAACTCCAAAAAATGCAATTGTATAGAGCTATGCTAATCATATCACACAAAGTTCAATAAATCATACCACAAGTTACTAACTTAATCATATGGATGATTGCATAATCACAAGTATGAGGAAAAAACCAAATATACAATCATTCAAATTGTAAAGGACTAAAAATTTGGTTGTGGTAAGCATATGTAGACATCAAAATAATTAAATATACATATATATGAAATCTGATTCACTAGAAAGTCAATACAAATACACAGCATTTAATAGAAATCAAGTTTGGGTTAGTTCATGGCACGTGTACTAGGTCATCACCTTCATTGGAAAACCATCATATGTGAGAACAATCCTAACATATGCCTAAATTTTAGAAGTCATTTAAGTTCGCTATGAAGTTCAAGCTACCGAAATACGACAATAGTTGATGCCAAGAAGCTACATGGTGAAATTGAATTCCTAGAGATCTCTGATTATGTTAGTAAGACCATGCATAAGAACAAAAGCTTCACCCAACAGATGGTTTCAGCCACACTTTGATGTGCTAAGAAACGATGCACTCAAATGTGAAGTCTTGAACATAATTTGTTGAGAATGTAGATAAGGTTAGCAAGGATGTTGGAGAATTAATTCTATAACATCGATCCGATGGCAACAACTGAGTCATATATTCAGTTCAACAGTGCAGAAGTTCGTGAATTTCTATGAGAACTCTCCAAGAAAAATTAGCATTATCCTCAATTTCTTTTATTATTGAGGCAAATTGGCCTTAAACCAAGAACAATACACAAAGTTTAAGGGGAAAAAATGCTAGGAAGACACGTTGTAAAAGAGATGCTGAAAAGGAAAATGACTAGAATAAAAGAACGAGCATGTTTGCTTGCCATGCCAGCCTTGAAACTATAGAAGTACCAATTTCTAGAAACTTAATACTAAACTATTAAAAAAGGTGGAAAAGTGAAGCAGCAGATGATGATTATTGTGAAATGGATGGAAATAAAGAATAGAGTGCAATAACAAAATTTACATATCGCCTTGATGGCTTATCTCTAAAAAGATGAACGCCTGTACAAAAAAAATTAGCTATGAAATCAATAAGTACAACAACAGTCATAATATATGCAGTACCCCAACAGCAACCCCAGCCACCTCCAAAAAAATTTGAAAAGTGAAAGCACTCAAACCAGTAGTTCAGCCCATAGTTTGGATAGTGGAAACAATAGAGCTGCGCAATGATCTGTATATCAAAACCAGCTGCAGTTGCAACCTGGACAATAGCCACAGTGGCTTAATCAGGAGGAACAACCCACCAAGGAGCATATTGGCTTAATATTCAAGCCATGATAGTGGTCGTCTTAGTCATCTTTAGTCAGGGAAACAAAAGAACCTGGTCATGGAAAAGTTGGTACATAAATTGAAGGTAGAGATGAAGCCCCATCCAAATTTGCATTCATTAAGTTGGCATAAGAAAGAGGTTGAACAAAAAGCGGGCGTACAATGCCGTTCATGTCCAAAGTTATAAAGCATCATGTCGATGAGGCTGCTTGCAAGGTAGTTCTTTTGATTTTTGCTGCATTATCATCGAAAATACATACCCTTGGTGATGCGACGTCCACCCCAGATGGACGTGAGACAGACAAACCCATTCCAATTCAGTTTTGTCCTGAATCAGTGCAGATCTGGTTGCGCCAATGGGGTTAACTATCCATTCAGGGCTCCGATTTCTTGCTGCAGCTTTTGAATTGGTTTATGAATTTTGCGAGCTGCTCTCAAGTTTCTCTCTTTTAAGGTGTTGTATTCTTGCTCTTACAAATTGTGTATATGTATCGTATTAGAGTGCAAGCGGTGGATCTTCCCTAACATTGTTTCTACTCAACATTCAAGCCATCGAACCCTCCTTACACCCTCAATTAATGCTGACAGCTGCTATCCTCCATTGTTCCACTCCTATTTTCAGTCAAAATCTAATCATAGTCATCTTTCCCACCATCCAAAACATCGCTAGATCTCGATCCTGGCAAACATTATCTTCAAGAAATCTTAAATTGGCGACTTTTAACCCTGGCACTAGAACGCTTCTTAGGTCCAAATTTTATATTCCAAATCCTAAATCTTCAAAACCTGCATCTTCACATCCCCACCAAATTCCCTCAAAATCCCAAAACCATAACTTTTCCTCTAGCCAAACCATAGATTGAGGGAAAAGCCACCATGCCACCAATGATAAACCTACAAACTGGTGTTCAAGCACTCACCAAGAAGGACGTGCAATAAAAAATATTCTAATTGCAGCAAAAACTTGCTAAATTTAAAAGAGGACGATTTGAAGAAGTCATCCATAACCATAACCGTGACCCACCGGATGGAAAAGAAGAAGTTAAACCCTTCCACTAGAAGGTCTCATAGAACGAAGAGCCAAGATCTCGATGATTTGGCAATAAAAATCAAAGAAGAGATGGTCACTTTGAGACGAAGATGGACTTGTTGAATTTTGATGGTCATATGGATTCAGACTCGTTAATTGAATGCCTCAAGACTGTGGAATGAATCTTTGAATACAAAGATATTCCAAAAAAATAGAAGCAAAAAATAGGAGAGTTAAGTTGTCAGCCATCAAACAAGAAAAATGATTCCTTATGGTGGAAAAATTTGTAATGACTTTAGTAGCAAGAAATAGTAAAATAACTACGTAGCCTAAAATGAAGAAAAAGATATTATATGAGAGAGTCAATCTGCATGCTTGATTAGGAAGTAATTTATTTTTTCCTCATAATATAATTCACTAATTGTGTTTATTTACTAAACATTTCTTTTTTTTATTATTTTTATATAATTCAGAATATATATGTGTGTGTGTAGTAAGAGTAATGCGTTGAGTAGAGCAAGAAATAAAATTCTTTTCTAGATTTCTACAAATATAACATAAATATCTTCTCCTCCGTTATCGATAGGACTTGTTCCTAAAACTCCACAATTTATATCAATGAGAGTTATCAATGGAGAAGTATAAGGTTGAATTTCATCAACTCATGCAAAAAAATATGACACCAACTATTACTACAAACAAAGAAAATATTGTTTAATAAATATTGTAAGAAATTCATTGATGCAGATGTCCTGCGGAAGACCGCATATCCAGCGTCTCGCGCAGAACCAGTTCACAATCCCTCCCAAATATGCGAGACGAGAATTGGGAGGCCTGTAGTGGGATTCTCCTCTCTGTTACTCCTGCCAGCCCTAGTTTTCCCCCTTTAATATAAATTTAATTAGAATTAGGGTTTTAATTTATGTCTCGGTATAACGTATATTGCTTAGAACCTGGTTTTGGAGAGTTTGGCTTTAATTTATGTTATCTGGAAACAATTTTTCGCTGTTTTTCCAATATTTTGAGTGATATATTCTCTTCTCTTTCAAGGAGTGTACCTGTAGCCTATGTGGACTGAACTGGTGATCTCTCTAGGATGTCTAACGACCTCCTACGCGCCAGATGTGTTGATGTGTGCAGTTTGCTATATAGCAACATTTTTTCTAAACATTTTTTTTACCGTTCCTCAACCACCGTCGTCATTTCACTTATGTTTCTCATCTTAAAACATTTCTAACCCATCTCCTAACCTTCCCACACTTTATAGAAATTCTTGAATGGCATCATTTAAAGTCAAAGTCCGACAAACCCTAAATCTTTAGAGATTTGTTTGTTTTCCAACTCCAAAGTATAAAATTCACATAACCTAACATAAAAACTCCACCAAAATCATCCTTACACCTTTCATCCATAATCCTAACCCTAAACAGCCAATTTCTTTTTCAACCAAAACCCTAACTAAGAGAAAAGGTACACCATGTCGTCGCCAAAAGGAAATATAGCAAGTGTCCAAGAGATCACATTAGAAAATGGAAAGGGAGAACATTCGACTGCAACAAAGGTTTGCTATCTTTGAGAGAAGACAACCCGGAGAGATCACTAATAGCCATAATGGTGAATTGACGGATCAAAAGAAGGAAATCAACCTCTTCCACCATGAAGTTTATGGCAATGAAGAACTAATGCCCCAAAATTTTGGAATTGAATACCATATGAGGGGAAATAATTTTAGTGTCATGAAGATTGACTTGCAAAATTTTGACAGACATCTGGATCTAAATGAATTCATTAAGTGGATAAAACAATAAAATAAACTTTTAAGTACAAGGACATTCTAAAGAAAGAACGAGTTAAATTGCAACCATCAAACTCACGAAGAAAGCATCATTACAGTGATAGAATCTAAAGCATTTTTTATAGCGAAAAAATTAGATCACATGGAATGAGATGAAAAGAGAAATGCAGCGCAAATACCTTCCATCGCATTACCGATAGAATGTGTTCTTAAAACTCCAGAACGCGTGCTAGAGAGATTCTTCTGTGGAGAATCACATTGCCATACAACACATAATGAAATGTAAATTTGTTGAACCAGTGGAGAACATATTATCGATGTATCTTGGAGGATTGAAGCCATCCATCGGTAATATGGTTCAGTTGCAGCCTTTGTGGTCCTGACTCGATGTGCAGACCCTAGCTTTGAAGATAAATAAACAACATCATCACAAGAGGACCACCACATTTTACAAATATGGCTCAAACTTAGGATCAATCAATAAGAGCACGCCTATAAGAGCACCCAAACTTGCAACGAGAAACCAGCCTAAGGTGAAGACAAAGTGGGTGCCACTAGCACACTCAAATCCTTCTCAACAAGGAAGTGTCATGATTTTAGAAATATTGTATTTGGTTGTCCAAATAAAAGAGTAATCTCTTTCACTAAGGAATAGTAGAAAAAATGGAAAGTGGCACAAAGAAATAGAAAAACGTGATAACAAAAAAGGAATACCAGCTTCTAGCCGACAAGGGAGAAACGATGATGGTTCGATGAATCCTTCAAATTGATTCCACGAGAGAGTATAAGTGGTTGTTTCCACCACAACAACTTTCATACTCTTTACACCATGAAAAAAAAAGAATGTGCAATCTCATTGTAGATAGACAATTGTGAGAATGTGATATCTACAAGGATAGTAAAAAAAGTTAAGCCTCACTAACCAAAAACATTTTCAACCATACTCTCTGACTTCATTGAAAAAAAAAAAAAAGATTATTGTTAACAATAAAAGCTTACTAGCAGTTTCAATAGATTATTGTTAACAATAAAAGCATAAAAGCTTACTAGCAGTTTCAATTAAGGACAAGCTAGAGAATCAAGTGTGGCATAATGTGGTGCATTGGGATGCTTGTCACATCCTATTAGGTCATGCGTAATAGTATGATCATTGCACAAGTCATGACGGCTACAAAAATGCATTCTTTCGCCCAGAATAGGAAGTGTATCACACTCTTATCCTGGAATGAATCGGAGGAAACATATGTTTATATAAAAACTAAGATTATAGTGTCACAAACTACCTTTTCGCTGCGTTGAGAGAAGCACTAATAGGACTAATATTGGGGGTCCTAAAAGACAATAAATCTACGGAGCTAATACTAGACATAATGCAACCCTTGCTGAGAGAATTTTAGGATGTCCTGACACATGGTCTATCGCCTGAGTTGCCACCACTGAGGGTCATCTAGCATATCATAAATTTCATTCCAAATAAACATAAATATCAGATGCGCTCAACCGAGTATGAGTTGAAAAAGCAGGTTACATACTAGATGGCAAGAGGCTTGGTTTGTTAGACTACTAGTCTATTTGCAATTCCGGCCCTAATTGTGCTAAAGAATACTGTTGTTGGTTATACCATATTAAACTTTAGAATGGCGTACCTGTTCTAGAGTTGTCTTGGGAGGACGTGACAAAGACTTAATAGTAGGCTAGCCCTAGACATAGTAAAACAGAAAATCTATTATGATGCTAGTAGATCGAAGCTCCAAAATGGCACACTTTACCATAAGACAACGAACACCTCTCAACATTGAAGATTTATACTTCAAAGAGATCCTCTGCCTTCACGGTGTGCCCATGACCAGTATTTTGATCGAGATATGCAGTTCCTGAGCCAAATTTGGAGAAGTTTAAGGGAAATGTTGGATACCAAGTTACACTTCAGTTCTGATGCGCAACTCCGGACAAGTCGACAAACGTGAGTGATATACTAGAGTTTAAAAAATCACCTCGGATGTTTTGTAGACACTAATATTTGGCAGTAGGACTTGATTCTTCATTAGGTTGAATTTGCATAAAACCAGTCCACTAGCCAATCAAAAGGTCGCAGCCCGTTTGAGATTGTATACGAACAAAATACTCCCAAAATATTAGAGTTAGTACTAATACTTCCAGCTACTAGGCTTAGTATTGATACAAAGATTAGAATAAATGAGATTCAAGCTTTACATGAAGCAAAAGGGGAGATTTCTCATGGGTTTGATCCAATGGGGCATGCATAGATAACAACTGCCCCAATTTCTTTTGATGACATTGCTGATGTCAAAGAATTGTTGACTAAAAAATTGGATTATGAGACTACTAAATATGATGTTTGGGAGTTTGTTAACAAAGATTTAACTTGAATGGATGTGGATACAGCAAGTGGTGCTTATGGAAGTAGTCACAGCAATTGAAATTCTACCAAGGAAAAGAGAAAACAAAACGATGTACTTAACATGCCTTGGGCACCATTCCTTAAAGAAGACAAAATTGGCAAGGAAGTCTATCTCATAAGGATCACAATGTTGTGATCAAAGTAATTTTATTTATGATGATGACAATGACCATTGAGGACTGAAGGACTAACTTAGCATATGTCTTCGTGAATTCTAAACACAATATTTATCTATTTTAAATGAACTACAACATAAAGGCTATTTTTAGATCTTGTTAGTAAATTGCAAGGATGATTTATTCTATTGTGTTGGATGGAAAGCATGTTATGTTGTATACTTGGTAACTCATGAATTATTGACAGTTTCATCATTTTGTCGGATTTTTAGGAGAGAAATTAGAGTTTTCTATTTTTAGAACTCTCAATATTTAGAATTTCTACTTTTAGGATGTTCTATTTTTTTTTAAGAAAAAAAAAAAAACTTTTGGTCATTTCCATTTTCCTATTGTCTAGTATGGGGATTTGTAGCTGATTTTATGGCTTTGCTAATTTGGTGGCAATCAAGTTTTTGTTTCAGCATGCATGGAGACATTTTGAACTTCCCAACTCCATTATTTACAACACAAACAATCAGTACCTCAATACTTTATGAGGTGCACTATGGAAGCTGATGAACACGGATCTAAAACGGAGCACCTCCTTTCACTCGCAGACTAACATTTAAATAGAGATGGTCAATAGGACTAAAATTCAGATGTTGTTAGACAAATTCTTTGTATCCAAAGACATACAAAGGATAACATTCCTTGCATCAAGTTCGCATACAACCAAGCCATAAATGGATCAGCGACAAAATCTCCTTTTGAGGTTGTCTAAATTTTTCATAGTCAAATTCATTTAAAGGAAATTTCACCATGAATTAATTTGAAATGGTGAAGATGAAAAATAAGAGTTCTGGCATGTGCTATAAGTCCTAGGAGTGATCCTAAAGATCCATTAGAAAGTGGAAAACCTTAAAGGGTCACATGAGAAATACAAAACTTGCCATAATAAGTATCTGATCAAATGCAAAGACTTGGTTTGATTGCCTTATGAAAATATAAGTTGAAAGGAAAGGGCAAAAAGCAATGTTGATCCATTATAGATCATTTTGAATAGTCAAGGAGAACATAGACAATGTATTTGGACTTCCAACATAATGATCTACTCCATTAACAATACAGTAAAATTGAAATCATTTGGCATTGAAGAGAAACACAGGGTGGTTCCTGACATGGAAGATCTTAATATCAAAATAAAAGGTCTGTTATAGGAGAACCTTATCATAGATATCAGTATCACCACCATAAAATTGGTTGAAAGATACCTAAAAATTTACCAAGAATGAAAAAACTTCCAAACAAGCAATGAGTTTCTAAGGAAGTAAAGCCCTCTCCCCATCTCCTGCTACTCACACCAGTAAATGAGCCTAAGGGGGAAGCCATGATGAGCGTGGAGCTCTATGTCAAGCAAGAAAGGATCGGTCTTCTTCAATTAAAGAGCTTTGCATTTGTTTTCTTATTTAACGATCTGTAAAATTATTGAAAATAAGGCATCTTAGTGTATTTTTTTTCCCTATGCTATTTGTTTTCTTATTATTAATTTCTTATTTAATAACCTCGTAAGAATATTTAAAGCCTCGTTAGGGCAAGGAATAAAGCAATCTCCTTTAAATTCATCATTTTTTCCCTATCCCACCACATATTTAATTTCCTACCACATTTTTCTTCAATCATCCCTTCTCCAATGACTAGATAACAACCAAGAACTGTATTGCACTGTCTCTAGGGCCTCCAAACACTTTTCCACCGGTTGGACATCAAACGGGCACTCAGCCCTTTAGGAGATTACTGTTTGCATCCTTACTACATTGAGCAGCAAGAATTGATTTAGCCAAGGCTAGTGAAAGCAACAGGAACAGTTTCATACCCCAGAAGCAAGCATAATGATTAAAAACAATGCAGCTTTTAAACCCACTAGATCTCTTCTTGAGGTTTCTATAACCTCGAACCCTTAAGATTGGGATCAACAAGTAGAGAATGTAAAACTTGAGAGCTATCCAATTCCATTAATTATCCTACGAATAAATCTCACACTCAACCCAGCCAAATTCTGAATAACCACTTCACTCCTTACCTAACAGAATCAACCTTCATTTGAATCCTAACGGCAAAAACAATCTCAACTCATCAAGGAGATCTTCCCATGCACATCAATTATTAGATCAAAACCAAGTATTGTATCATGAAATAATTCCAAATTTCCAACAAGACTTTGGTATGACTCTTTTAAGTTTTTCAGGTGAAGAACAAGAAGTCATATCCAGTCGCGGCTTAACATTGAACTAACTAGCTTACATTCAGCGTGTGAGTACCAAGGAGAAGGGGGTGAAGAAAAAATATTTAATTTGCAGATCAGAATAAGGTACAAATAAATACTAGTACTTAACCAAAAAAATCTTCCTCTAACCATTTGATAATCATGTATCAGCAAGATTAAACATTTGTTCCAAATAAACTATGGAGGCCATAAAATTGAATGTGTAGTTGTTGAGAGCACTCCAAAATAGATAAGTAGTAGTGTTTAGATATGACGGCCATCTAAAAAAATTCTCAATTTATTATTATACAAAATAGGCATAAAGGAGCTAAAAATAACAATGAATTTGTTAAGTTTTAGTGAATATAGCTGCATATTTTTATTATTAGGAAGAGAGATATAAATAAATATTACAATACATAAATATGAAAATAGAAATAAAGGGAACAAATAAAATCAAATAATAGCTAGTAATAATTGTCGTAGTAATTAGTCTAATAATTCTACTACTCCCCCTCAAGTTGAAGCATAGACGTCTATCATGTTTAACTTAGATTTGAAATCATCAAACAATGCCAAGATTTTTTATAAGGAAATCTGTTAATTTGACTATCAGATGAGTCAAATGAAATACAAATCTCCCATGAATCGAGCTTCTCTTTAAATGAAGGGTTTGTCAATCTCCGCATGTTTGGTCTGATCATGCTAGATTGAATTATAGGCAATATTAATTGTTGTTTTATTATCATAGAACAGCCGGAGAGGAGCAGAGACTGACATATGTAATTCACGGAACATGATGCATAACCAGAAAGATTCGAAGATACCCAAGGACATGAAGTGAAACTTGGTTTCAGCACTACTCCGAGCCACAAGTGATTGTTTTTTGTTTTTCCACGGACAATATTTTCTCACACAAGTAAACGATATCTTGAAATGGATCGTCGATCATAGACAGATCAGGCCCAATCCGCATATGTATAAGCAGAAATAGAATAAGTGATGTAACGTGAAAAAAATAAACTTGAGCTCAGTGTGCCTTTTAAGTAATGAAGAATCCTGTAGACAACTCGGAGATGGTGCTCAAATGGATAATACATGAACTGACTCACAATATCTATTATGTGATAAATATCGGGGCGAGTATAGGTAAGGTAAAAAAGTTTTCACACAAATCATTGGTAGTGAATCTTGTTCACCGGAATCGCACTAAGAACATCAGTTAATTTCTCATTGGGATTGATTCAGACTGTTACTGGTATGCAAAGAAAAAGGTTATTCTTTGTCAATAGATCAAACAAATATTTGCACTGATACAAACAAATGTCCCGAGATGACCGAGCAACTTTCAAGCCTAAGAAGTACCACAGTGCCCCCAAGTCCTTCATTTCAAATGAAATAGCAAGAATATCTTATAGAGATTCCAATCTTGGTAGATCATTAGCTATGAGCACAATATCGTCGACATAGACGATAAGGATAACAATTTTGCCGGTGGAGGAATGCTGAAAGAAGAGAGTATGATCTGATTGGGCCTGTGAAAAAATATGATCCATTACCACCTTTGTGAATTTGTCAAAACCAGGCCCTTGGGGATTGCTTCAGTCCATAGAGGGACTTCTGCAGTCGGCACACTTATCCCCAGGGAACAATAGAGCCAAAGCCTGGAGGGCGGCACATGTACACCTCATCTGTGAGATCCTCATTTAGGAACGCATTTTTAACATACAGTTGGAGCAAAGGCCGGTCCAAATTTACAGCAAGAGAAAGTAGGACCCAAATAGTGTTTAATTTAGCAACTAACGCAAAAATCGCCTCATAATCAACTTTGTATCTTTGTGAGCAATCATTGGCAACTAACGTGTCTTATTGTGTTCAAAGAATCTATCGAAGTTAAACTTGGTACTAAAAATCCAACAACGCCCTACTGCTTTCTTACCTAGAGGAAGGTCCACAACATCTAATGTATGATTTCGCTAAAGAGCATTCATTTCATCCATTATTGCAGCTTTCCAAGAAGGATCAACTAATGCTGCTTCAATTGTGGATAGGAGGTGATGATCCGTCATAGCATCAGCAAATGCTTTCTAGGTCGACAATACACTGTGGAAAGAAATATATTTTTTTATGGAATAAAGAGAGCTTGTCTGATTACATACCTCGACAAAAGAACTCACCTTGTTCAGAGTGGTGTTAATTTTAAGGATGTCACTTGGAGCGAATTCTATGTCCTGTACAGAGGTAGCGGGCTCCAGAGTGGGACCATGAGTGCGCCAAGTATAGACACGGAGAATGAGAGGAGGTTCTGGTTGTTTGATAGGTGGTGGATCCAAAGGGATAGAAGGCTCTTCGGATATAGTGGTTGGAGAAATATCACAGGGGTCGGATAAAGAGAAGTGTCCAAGAAATCACGTTCCCTTCACTTGAGGCAGTGGCAGGGAAGCGGGGAACACTTTTAAATAAGGAAACATCTGCACTTACATGGAGTTTATTTAAGATAGGATCAAAACACTAATAGCCTTTTTGAGTGGCAGAATATTCGAGAAAGGCACATTTTATAGACTTGGGATCAAGCTTACTAAGATTAGGGGTAATGTTCCGAATAAAGACAGAGCACCCAAAAATTTTAGGTTCAAGATTGGTGAAGAAAAGATTGGTGAAGAACCGATTGGTAGAAAAACATGACATTAAGATGCCTAAGTGAGCTCTAAAACTATGAGTTTTTGTGGGAATTCTATTGATGAGATAGGTGGTAGTAAGCATGACATTATTCCAAAACCTTTTCGAGACATTAGATTGATACATAATGGATCAAGCTACTTCGAGAAGGTGTCGGTTTTTTCTTTCGGCTGCCCCATTTTGTTGAGGAGTGTCCATACATGAGCTATGATGGATAATGTCCTTACTTACCAAGAACTCACCTAAAATAGAATTAAAAAATTCACGACCACTATCGGTTGGAAGAACTTGAATTGAAATTTTGAATTGGATCAAAATAAACGAGTGAAGGTTTTTAAAGGTAACTGCAGCTTCATATTTATCTTTTAGGATATAGAACCACATCATTCGAGTGTGAAAATCAATTATAGTAACGAACCACCGTTTATTAGTGTAGCTGCGAGTGCGAAAGAGTCCCCACAAGTCACTGTGAATAAGAGAAAAGTGAGCGGAAGGCATGTAAGGATGAGATGGATAAGGAACGTGATTATGTTTAGTTAATTGACAAACCTCACATTTGAAGTTAGCAAGATTTTTATTAGTAAACATCGACGGATACAATTGTTTTAAATAGGATACAATTGTTAAATACTGAAAACTGTGATGAGCTAAACGATAATGCAACAGCATAATAGGACATTCAGTTGATCGAGAAAAAAATGCAACTATTAGAAGTGCCCTCATTCTCAGTGTCTTTCTCTCCAAAGAAGTAGAACCTAGTTACTCTTTTAGCAATTCCAATCATCCTCCCTAAAAGACGATCCTGCAAGAAACAAACATCAGGAGAAAAATTAGTAACTCAATCCATATCATGTGTCAGCTTACTAACAAATAGCAGGTTACACTTCAACAGAGGGACATGTAACACATATTCCAGAGTTAGAATGGTTATTAACACAACTGATCCTTTACCATCAATAGAGCTACAGGAGTCATCAGCAATTTTAATTGTCTTTCTCAAAGCATGGATAATATGTTGAGAAAGTTTGAGAGCATCCAGTCATGTGGTACGTGACACCTAAATCAATAATTCATGTAATAGAAAAAGAAGTGAGTGTCATAGGAGTGATACCTTAATGGACGTGGGAGGTTGACCGGCCGAAAGTAAATTAATTGGATCCGAGCAATTTGATTAATTGCTCTATCTGACTCATAAGAGAATCGGACGATTCCAGAGTGTTCTGGATAAGAGTTGGTTGTACCGTAGTAAATTCAGATGTCGTAGTGAGACCCTTGGCAAAGGAGGATTTGGATGAAAGTTTGTATATCAATTTCCCATGAAGTTTCCAACACTTTTCTCGAGTATGGTTGGGTTTGTGATAGTATTCACAATTGGACCCAGTGGCTAGAGAAAATTTTGACGAGTGTTGAATACTATTAGTGGCCAAGGCTGATGATTCAACTGAGGTGGAAGTGTCGAGCATCACATATCTCTGGCTCTCTTCGCATTGAATTTCAATGAAAGTAGTACGGGTGGAAGGAAGGGGATCCCGGCCAAGGATAAAGCCCCGGACTTAATCAAGTTCTTTGTTAAGACCAGCCAGAAATTGAAACATGCGATTGTTTTCTACAATTTTCTAGAATAGGGAAAGTTCCATGTGTAGTCATAATAAAGATCGCACTCCATTCATAAGGCCATCAAATCATTGTAGTACTAGGTCACTGTTCTTGATCTTTATTTTGATTCACAAATCTTCTTAGAAACCTCATAAAGTTGGTTGGAGTTTCATGCATCTGAGTAGGTATCACAAACTGCAGTCCATAGGGCACTGGCAGAATAGAGAAACATATACGAACGTGAATAGAGAACCATATACGAACGTCCGATCGTTGTTTCCATGGAGTCAATCAGTCATGACAAGACCATGAAATTTTTCACTTCCCACGTTTCGTAAGTCAGGTCAGTTTTAGGAGGTTTACGAATAATGCCCGTGAGATGACCAAATTTCCCGTGTTCCTTGACGAATAAAAACACGGCTTGAGACAATTGGAGAAAATTAGATCTGTTCAGTTTATGAGCGGTGATCAGAAAGTTCATGTGGTTTTTCGGTCCACCGATTTGCAGAGGAATTGAGATCGATGTCGACACTCCAGTGGACTCAAGCACATCATCGGGAAACGGCTCAGTGGTGGAAGAGTCTGTCATCATTCCAACCGAGCCAAAAGTTATATTAGGTTGCCGAGATAGGAAAAACTTGGAGAAAAACTGTCGGGAAGAAACCCTGGAAAAAACAACAAGGAGAATAGGCCGATAGACAGGCTTTGATCTGATGAGATGCAGCAAGCAACCAGTCAGCAAAGCAACAGTATCACAGTAAAACAACAGTGCGGCAAGACACGTATCGCGGTAAAGCAGAAGGTGCGATAAGGCAAGTAATGTGGCAAAGCAGTAATAGGTGCAGGAAGAGGTGTCACGGTAAGTAATGCGGCAAGTATTGTGATAAAACAATCGTAACAGAGGAGGAAACACAGGAAAACTTGCACTTGGCCGGCGGCTAGGGTAGAGGTTCTAAGGATATAGCCATGGCTCTGATACCATGTCAAATTTTAGAGAATATAACAGCATACTTTTATTGATAGAAAGAGAAGCTTAAATACATATTACGATGTCCAAATAAAGAAAAGACAAATTCATAAATTGACCAACTAAGAAATACATAAATATGAAAAAGGAAATAATGAATCAAATGAAATCAAATAACAGCTAATAATAACTGTAGCAGTAATTAGCATAATGATTAGGCTAATAATTCTAATAGAATTATGTCCCCATCTGGAAACCCAAGGATGCCTTACAAAGCAGTACGGATGTCAAAGTGTATATTGCTAAGGTTTCTCAAATTGTATCTTGGCAGAATCTTAAAATTCAAAGATACATTTTTATCAAAAAAGGTAAAAGCTATAATAATTTATCAAAAATTAAAAAAAAAAATTCAGGATGGCTTAAAGCCCTTAATCAAACTTTATTTTTAAGCTTCAGCTATCTAAAAAAGGAATCCTTAAAAAAACCTGTTTAAAAAAATGCAAAACATGATACTTAGTAGAATAAAGAGAGAAAAAATAAAGGTTACCGCTGGGTTGTCAAAGCATAATGAGAAAGTGGTTGAAATGTTCACTTGTAAAATTTACAATGTTAATACAAAAACATTAAAACTCTACATCCGAGAACAAACAACATTTCCTGCTTAAAATATGATAATGTGATACATTGCCATGAGAGGTCAACAAAACCTGCAAGTAGATCTTTTGTTCTTGCTTCCAAGGACATGCATGTACAAGTTTGTTCAAATCCACATCTAGTAATGGCACAACAAATTTGACCTCTTCTTGCTGAAAAATTAGGGGAAGGTCAAATGAAAATGGGTAAACGGAGCAGATCAAGAATATCTAATTATATCAAAAACTGGAATAAAAATTTGAAAAGTTCCAATCATATTATTGATAAATATAATAAAATCGAACTATCTATCAAAAAGGCATACCTTGTCAGGCCCAGAAATCAAACTGACTTCGATTCCCTGTAAGAAAATGGATAAATTTTATTCGGGGAGAAAATCCAATTAAATTTAAGTATACAAATGAAATTGAAATTGAATGCCAAACTCATGAGAAAAAAAAGAGTATTTGTGAATGGAAAAAGAATGGCAAGTAGAATTACTATTACAAATAGCAAGTAAATCAGCAGTCAGAAAACATTAAGAGCAAACAGAAAATTTTAGTGAATAGAAAAACATTTTCCCTAATAACAGTTATATTCCAGCAACATCACTTTTTTTCTTGATCCTTAATCATGATTTTAAACATCCATGGCTCTTGGAAGCTATTAAACATGTTTAAATCACCGTGATTCATGCTTCTTAGGTACCCATATGCTCGATCGAAAATGCATGTGCATGAGTGCCATTGAACGTTTTCCATTCATCATACCTCACCATGAATACTTTTTTCATGATTTTTAATCCTCAAACCATGCCCATGCCCATGCATGCTTAATAGTTGTAATGGCATAATCATTACCGGAAGGTTATAAGAAGCTAGATTGAGATGTGTGTGGTGCAGTGATGTTCAATGGCATAGATCTATCATGGGTCTATGACTACAAATTTACTTATGGCAACAAACTTCTTCTAATGATGATTACTACCCACTATAAAACATATTGAAATTATATTAGTAAACTAATACATCCTTGCATCATCTGCTTCATGAAAATACCAAGTTACCACATGACACTTATTGTAGCCTTTTAGGTGCTATTATGTTTGTTGTTATTTCTCCTTTTCTACAAGTTGCACAATTATCTCGATTTCAAGATGGCGGTGTGCACAGCTATTCTGACCAGTAACAGATTTCTACACATGTTGCAAGTTTAAACATCGATTCACGCATCTTTTAGTCATTGAATTAGAAAAATAAAGTTCACTTAAAAAATACTAAGCATCAATTTTCTTTAATAAATTTATGAATGGGTTGGTTATGTTGAATTAAGAACTAATAACTTTATGAGAAATAGGTATACAACCAGCATAGACAAATAAATAAATAAATATACTTTAATGATAAAAGAAGAACAATATGTAGGTGAACTAAAAAAGCCATACAAATTTCTTTCAAGTTTCTTACTTCTAAATTTCATCATCCCATTCAAGCTCATAAAGATTGAAAAGCATGATGATTAAAAAAGATTTAAAGCAATTAATGAATACACCATTGCCAAGGACACAATTAAACAATTTTATAGACAAAATATGTCAATTCGAAATAAGTGAGTACACCAATATGCATGCATGTGCATTCTTTTTATTACTAGGTTGGATTACTGGCTTTAAAAGCCTACTAGTATGTCAAGCATTTATGCAAAAAAAAAAAAAACATTATTCATTTCTTATTCCTTGCCTTGGGCAAATTTAATAAACAATTAAGGTTGAATAGTTTCTGCTACAAAAAAAAATTTTGAAAACCGCTGTCATTATGCCTTGCATATTGGCATAATACGATTTATAAACTGTGGAGCAGCTTCAAATTCCACTATACAAGTAGCAGGTATAATTATTTTAATTATTGGAGAATTTTTCAACTATATAATTGGGCATAGGAAATGAACAACTAAGCTTTAGAGATATGATTCATTTAAACCCAAAAATAAAACTCACCCAACACACTCAATTAGTTTGTTGGAACTATAATTAATCAAATATATACAGGTTGGACGTAAGGATACATGAGAAAAAACATATTTTGTTAGCCAGAGTGATTTTTCCTTTGTCAATGTTCTGAATTTTAATTTACCGATGACATAATCTTGTAGAAAAAGGTCAATCTTAATTTGGGATGTAATATGAAGTAAGCACTTAATTTCTCTTAATAGCAACATCCAGATCTAATGGCTTGCACACTATTCCAATACCGTAACGCTTGCCATTAAAAGATGAAAAAGAAAAAAAGTTCAAACGAAGCAAAGACAAGAAACTAAAGCCAAATTTAAGATGTTTCAAAACAATACAATAAAGAAGATTGTTATAGGATTTAGGCTTACTCTTTTAGGATCTAGAGATAGAGAAACATCAATGAAAATAACGTAAAAGCCTCACACCCTGTAATTAATAACAACATCCAAAACTCTTGACAATAGTACCAATTATTACACAAATAATGCAAAGCATCTCTTGAACCAACCTCCCGGGAGAGAATTGTGCTTATCTCAAACTTCAATCTTGCATCATTAATTTCCCCCACACGCATCCTCTGATATTGCACATACAAGCCCCTACAAATAAGAAAAAACCAACAATAAGAACCTCAAAAAGATTGTGAGCCAGGCGCTCGAGCCAAGTACCTTATCTCAAGCACAAGCCTCAAAAGCCTGGAAGGGTCTTTGCTATTCCATTCCCACAAACTGCCTCTCATTAACCGGGCCTGACATTCCGCTCCCCCTTCACGATCAAAAACTGGAAGAAGCGGTCGGAATTCTTCATCATCTGGAGAGAAGACAATGTCGGGTGCCGAGAGGGGATAGAAGGCATTATATATAACATCCCCTATCACAACAAAAAAACATCTAGTGAGTTTAACCAAAGTAAGAGAAGAAGTAAAGCAATGAGAGTTGAGAAACCACGCTAAGAAGAAATTTACTCACACTTAACGTAGTCGAGGCAAAAAGGGACTAAGAGGGTAAAACGGTCGGAGAAGCGGGAATTCTTACAACCAGACCAAATATGTTCGACCTGAGGAATAGCATGATTAGATCTTAAAGTTAGGGTTCGGGCTCAATCGGAGTTAGTGATTCTGAAAAAGAAGTTTTCAGCGTAAATGGGTACCCTAAATGGTAGAGGGGAATGGACAAGGAGATACTTGAGCTGCGCGGAGATAGGAGGTGGAAGTGGCGGCTCTGAAACCATGGCCGTGGCATCAACCGAGAGCGAACGATTGGGAAGTGAAAGTTTAGGAACTGGAACTTGCCTGTGAGAACAGCTTTAACTTTGTTTAAGAGGATGAAAATATTTCTCATTACAACTCATGAGTTAAACTACATGTGTATCCAATCAAATACCGTCATGTATAAACTCCAGCCCCATCTATTAAAGAAAATAAAAATAAAAGAAATATAATTTTAATTTGTATTCGCGACCCAGCCCGAGCGAAAACCTAAACCCGCCTAATATGTCTTTTCATTTTCTCCGCACTATTACGAGTTTAGGGTTTAGTCTCTATATTGTCTTTCTCGGTGAAGCGCATCCTCCGGCGAAACCCTAGGCATTCTACGGCACTCAAGCGAAGGTGACCATGGCGTCCAGTCGTTCGTTAAAATCACGGTATGCATCTAAACCAGAGTAATGAAATACAAATAGCACATCAGTAACACAACAATAACACAACAATACTACATCAATAGCATAGAACACAAGTAACATACCAGTAATACATAAAAAATACAACAATACCTCACAAGTAACACAACATGGCTTTGAATCATTAGCACAGAAGAAACCCTACTCAATAACTGCATAAAACCAAATTCGGTGGACTCACAGATATCTCAATGACATAGTTTTGATGTGTTATTCTTGTATTATTCGTGTTTTATTCATATATTATTTTCATGTGGTTTAACTATGTTACTGGTGTGTTATGTGTTATTTTCGTGTTATTCATGTATTATTGATGTGATATGTTTCTGTTTAGGGTGATTGTTAATTAATGACATAGTTTTCATGTGTTATTCTTGTATTATTCGTGTATTATTCATGTATTATTTTCCTGTGTTTTAATTGTGTTACTGGTGTGTTAATCATATGTTATTTCTGTGTTATTCATGTATTATTGATGTGATATGTTTCTGTTTAGGGTGATTGTTAATTAATGACATAGTTTTCATGTGTTATTCTTGTATTATTCGTGTATTATTCATGTATTATTTTCCTGTGTTTTAATTGTGTTACTGGTGTGTTAATCATATGTTATTTCTGTGTTATTCATGTATTATTGATGTGATATGCTTCTGTTTATGATGATTGTTAATTAATGACATAGTTTTGATGTGTTATTATTGTATTATTCGTATATTATTCATGTATTATTTTCTTGTGTTTTAACTATGTTACTGGTGTGTTACTCATGTGTTATTTCCATGTTATTCATGTATTATTAATGTGTTTAGGGTGATTATTAATTAAGTGTACTTCATGTGCTATTTTAGTGTTGTAATTAGTTATGCTTCTGTATTATTCATGCTTCTGTGTAGGATTATTATTGTGTTATGTCGGTGTGTTACTCATGTATTATTCTTGTCTTATTCATGTATTATTCATGTGCTTCTGTTAAGGATGATTGTTAATTTAGAATAACACATCAATTTCATGTGTTATTCTTGTGATTGTTATTATAATAATGTGTTATTGTTTTTTTTAATTTGCAGGATCATGAGTGCAAGGACTTTCAACTGTAGATGTCGTCCATCTGCAGTGAGAGGTGCCTTGGATGCAATGTGAGATCTGCTTTTAGAGAAGACTGTTAATAATTTAAAGAAAATTAGGGTGTTCAATTTCTTTGACATTCCCCGATATCCCCAGGACAATGTCATGACTTTACATATTATGAGAGGTTGGGATAATGAGAGGGGGGGTCTTCCAAATGGGTGGAAATGAGGTTAAGTTACATGCTGACCACGTGACTTTGTTGATAGGGATGCCAAACAGAGGAGAGTCTGTTTCATGGAAGAAATGACCCCTATCAAATGTGGATGCCAGACAAATAAAGAACCAACCGACAAACTTTTTTGCAGAAGGAGCTTCCACCCTTTCTTTTGAGCAGTTGTATTTGAAATTTATACTAACTAATTTATTTTTTCCTTCAAGCAATTTTCATATGCATGCAGAGCTATCTCGTTTTGTTGTAAATGTACAAGCTTTTCCGTCCTTTAATTGGCATGATGTCATATGTGATATTATCATCGATCAAGTGAGAATCGCCTCCATGAAATTAAGGCAGGAAAAAGGGGATTGGGATATTCAAGGATTTGTATTTCTTTTAACGGTAATTTAACGGTAATTAATGAAATATGTTCCACCAGATATAGTAATTCTTAGAAAATAAAGGGAGCAAAAATTGTTGTATTAACTTTTGCATACATGAAGCTTGAGGTGAGCTTATAATCAAAAATTGGTGTCTCAATTCAGACATTCAAAATCTTTAAATAATGCTCTACCAGATATAGTAATTCTCAACAAAATATGGGGAATTAAAAAAAAAAAAGAAAAAAAAAAAAAAGGTCTCCATGAGAAGAAGCTTGAGGGGGCTTTTTATTACAGCTCGTTGGCACCTCTGTTTAATAGTTTTTTAAGAATACTTGCAACAATTTTGACGAATACATTTTTATTGTAGGTTAATGACATATTCTTACATTTGAGGGACGATGAATTACAACTACTCGAAAATCCAGAGCAGGGACCACCGAGTCCTGCAAGGCAACTTCCACAACACGAAACTACTGCAGGATCATTTTCACCCAGATCGTATGCCAATGGTACAATTGTTTCTAGTGATATAACCCAGTACCTGGACATACGACGGAGAGTGCTGATTTTGGGGTACCATATCAGATGCTAAAATCTCAAGAACAAATAAGCTTAAATATATAAGATACAGTGACTGGTATGAGTAGACAGATGAATAATGTGGTAGAAGCATTGTCCACCCTGACAGGTTTGGTGCACAGATTATTTGGAACTAAGGCTGACAATGTTGTTGAGAAAACAATATCTGATACAAGTAAGAAGACCAGCAGCAGTGGACATCAGCAGAAGAGGAAAGTGGACCACCCTGTATCTTAATACCAGTTCAATAGAAGACTTAGAAAAAACGATGATGTGGATAATGTTTCTCGTGTAAATATAGATGTTCTCGAAGAAACAATAAGACATGCACAATACACTGATTTTTTGTTCCCAAGTACAACCTATGTGGATGTTGTTGATCCTACAAAGGATATTGTGCATTCATTTGATCCTGTACATACAGATGTTCCCGGACAGGCCCAAGACGCTAAAGAAACAACAAGAGAAGCATAAGACGCAGATTTGGGTGATGAGACAGATGAGACAATCCATGAAGAAGACCCCGAAGAAGTAGAACAAGCAATAAAGGGTGTTCTTAAATCTCTGTCTCATTCGGTGAGTACGTTATTCTAATTTGTACTATATGATATACATTCCTACTTTATTTTTTCTAACAATATTTTCTTAGACGCGTCTTTTGACTTCCGCTGTAAATACTAATTCAAAAAAGGGTGATTCCCAAGAGGTCCAAGTTTCAGATGAAAATGTACATACTGAATTTAATTTAGATGAAGAAAGCTTAGATCCAGCTGGTTATCAACAAATTTCGAGTCAAAGCCACAGTTCTAATGCAGACAAATATGTTATAGTTGTAAGAAAAAAAATGTAGCTATGTGCTTCGAAGCATACCTTATATGTTCTTATTTTGTGTTATCCATGGATTGTTTTCTTTTGCAGCTACGTCATCTGGCTTCAATTATTGAGTATCCTGGTAGGTCATTGATACCAATTAAAATGCAGGAAGAAATAGACCAGTGTCTATCTAAATACACTGGACGGTAAGTAAATGTTCAACACTCTTTTAATGTTAGTAATTTTGTTGTATTTAATTAAAACAAACTCTCTTTCTTATCAATGCAGCGACGTTATAATTAATAAAGGTCATATTTTGATTTACCGATCGGCACTCGAAGACATACTATTAAATAAGTGGCTTGCAGACGAACATGTTGATCTATTTGCTATCATGTTGCGCGAAAGAACTTTAAGGAGACCAGAGTTGTACCGACCTTACCTGTATGTTTCACCAATGTATGGGGTATGTTCAACAACTTATATTTATTCATACAAGTTTAAGTCATATATTTCCTACACATTTAAAGTAATAATTTTATGTAGATGCATAAAATATATGGTAGTAAACCCTACGTGAAAGATATCATCAACGAAGCCATAAAAAAAAGCCATTTTCTTTCCAATCATTCATAATCAGCATTGGATCTTGTTGATTCTAGATCTCATGTTGAGAAAATGGTGAATATACGACTCACTTCCTAACCAGATACATAAGGCTGTCGCTACAGAAGTTGTAAGTATATTCAACTCAATTAAAAGTAACACAGTAGCATTCAAAGAGTAACACAATAATGTTTCAACCATGCAGGTGAATATGTTTGCTAGAGATGCCGCTGATTTATGCTGGATTTATTTGCAGCCAAAATCCATAAATGGTCCCTATTGATTACAAAGCATGTACCCTCACAAAGGAATAGTGTTGATTGCGGCATGTTCGTCTGTAAGTCCATGAAACATTAGTGCAGGCTGACGAAGTCGACTAGAGTGCACATACAAATTGGCAGGATGATATGGAGCGATTTAGAACTGAATTTATATATGACATTTGCATACTTTCGAGGACTTCTGAGTAAATTTTTATATTTTTACTTTGTATATTTTGTATAGGTTACTGTATATGGAATAGCTTCATTGGAATAGTATATCGAATATTTATAAAGGTTACTGGCAAAATGTTTATATCTTGGTGAATGTTAGTATTTTTATGAATTTTTTTTTTGAGTATTTTTATGAATGTGAATGTTAGTATTTTTATGAATTTTTTTTTTGTATAACACTTGAGTAACACGCTGATCAACACCCTCAGTAACACGTCATTTACATGTCATTACACGCTGAATAACACGAGAGTAACACGTAGATAACAAGCTGAGTAACACGCTGAATAACGCGAGAGTAACACGTAGATAACACGTGAGTAACACGAGAGTAACATATAGATAACACCCTGAGTAACACAAGAGTAACACATAGATAACACGTGAGTAACACGCTGAGTAACACGTCAGTAACAGGCTGAGTAACACACCAATAAAAGGCTGAGTAACACGCTGAATAACATTAGAGTAACACGTAGATAACACGTGAGTAACACGAGAGTAACATGTAGATAACACCCTGAGTAACACGAGAGTAACATGTAGATAACACATGAGTAACACGCTAATATTCATATCTTGGTGAATGTTGGTTTTTTATGATTTTATGTTTGTATTTTTAAAAAATATAATAAAATTACTTATCCTAGTTAATTTATCCTATAAAATATACTTCACATAGTTTAAAAATTTATCGCAAAAATTTAATCTTCTGAATAACACGACGAAAGGTGGAGTAACACCAATTTAATCAGCGATAAAACGTTGTAGTAACACGTCACAATACGCGCGGTAACACAGAGTAACGTCGATTAATCGACCGGTAACACGTGAAATATTCGCTTCGAGATAGCTCATTAAGAAAGCAGTAATGCAAGTTATTCTCATTTTATTCTCATGTTATTCACGTGTTATTCCCATGTTATTCCCATGTTATTCCCATGTTATTCACATGTTATTCCCGTGTTATCTACTTGTTACTCAAGATGTTATTAAACGTGTTACTCCTGTCTTATCTACATGTTACTCACGTGTTATAAAGCGTGCAACAGCTTGTTATTCATCTTGTTATTGAGTGTGTTATTCAACGTGTTACTCGCATGTTATCTACATGTTACTCACGTGTTACTCAGTGTGTAACAACCTGATGTTCAACTGGTTACCACAAGTTTAAGTGGGTGTGTTTCTCACGTGTTATCTACCTGTTATTCCCGTGTTATTCAGCGTGTTACTCAGGGTGTTATTGACGTGTTACTCAGGGTCTTATTGACGTGTTACTCTAATGTTATTCAACGTTTAACAACATGTTAATGACCGGTTACTCAATGTTTTAATCATTGTGTTACTCAAGTGTTATTTTCGTGTTACTGCAGAGTGTTATTAACCGTGTTACTCAGGGTGTTACTCAAGTGTTATTCCAATGTCACCTGCATGTTATGTATGTATTATTCAGTGTATTATACATTTGATATTTATGATAATCAAATTATCCACGTTTGAACAAGATTAAGACAGAAATATTTGAACAAAAACATATTATAAACCACCAATTACTTCTTTTGTGCAAAGTTTAAAGATGATATAGTATACCAACTTTTACAATTTCAATTGATCTATATTCTCACTTATGGAATCCATCAAAAGTCTAGTGTACGTTTCACTTAGTTGTGGCGCATAGTATTCTTACACTAGGGGAGTAATACCAAGTTCAATTTGAGTGAATTATTTTATATAAAAGGAAGTGAAATGATACTGAATTTTATCAACATACCTGCGTAAGACAATCTATCAAACTTTGCTCGAATGCGTCAACAGCTTGACGGCTACTTGCTGCTTCTTGTTCCATTTTTGGATGCAATGGGTCAAGTTAAAAGTATGCATTATACATGGAATGAAAGAAATACTAAATTAAAAAATTTATACTTTTAGCTTTCTTATTTTTTTCCCAATATCCTTTCAGCCCAATATCCTTTCCCAATATCCTTTCAGCCTAGATGTAGATACTCCTTTCGGCCTCTTTTTAGCAGGGTCGTTTACATTGCATTCTATATTTGTGACTTTCTTCTTCTTTTTTATTTTCTTTACTTCGATCGTTCTCCCTGCTATGATTGTTCTCCCTGCTAAAGCATCCTCAATATCTCCAGATAATTTTTTAAACGACTCCCACAAACACTCTTCAGCTAATTCATTTCCTTGTGCTCTATTAATGAGTTGATATGCAAATTTCTGAGAGCATGAACTGAATATAAGGGAACTTGAAGAAACATTATTAAAGTCAGAGTTTTTTAGTTCTCTGCACCCAAATCTGTTATACATGTCTCTTTTAGCATTGATGGACCAGCGCAATAAGAAATATTTCTCCGGAATCATCTTTATTTTTACGACACTCAGAACAAATACTGCATGCGAACACAATAGGCCCGTCATCTCAATTTTTTTTGCAACGGCATGTAACCTCACAAGTAACATTGTCAACTAACACATTTCAGGGCTGTCTTGTCCCCTCATCATCCAATCTTGATACGTAATATTTAACCTCACTCTCCACTGATACTTCAGTTGTAAACCCACATAAGCCATTCAATAGCTCTTGTTCAAATATTGAGTAAAGCTTCATTATATAGAATGAGGCAGCTTGCCTCAGCATGGGATTGATTTTAACCATGTGCATTTTGACAGACTGACCGCATTTGAAATCTTCATCTTTCTCATTCTGGCGCCACGATTTCATTATGTTTTCAAGACCGATAAAACAATACGTGAGAGAACTAGTTGGCTTTGAAACACCTTGATAAACATTATTGGTCGACTCACTTCTCCGTGTTGATAAGATTCATATACCGAATATATCATTATTAAATGTTGTTGACCATTTATGCCTTATATGGTACATTTCATCTAACTAGACATTGTTTAATAGTTCTCCCAACTCAATCATTAAGGACCACGTTTCTTCGAACACCTCCTCAGAATCAAACTTGTTCAAGCATTTATAAAAAAGACCACATACACTCTTAGTACTCACTCCAAAGTGTACTTTGGAAGAAATTTTCTTGTAGATATGTCATTGACTTAATCTGTGACGTGTTTGTGGGAGGCATTCTACAATGGCTCTTACCATTGCTTGATCCTGATTAGTAAAGATTGTTATGGGATGTTTGTCTCACATTATTTGAATGAATGATTTGATTAACCACATGAATGACTCAGTAGTCTCATCAGACAAAAATCCAACTCCAAACAGTACGTTCTGTCAGTGGTGGTTAACCCTCACAAATGAAGCGCAATATAAGTTATATTTATTTAATCTATAGCTTGTATAAAAAAATTATGACATCCCCAAAATAATCATAATCCAGTCTGCACAATCCATCACTCTAAAATATATTTGTTAACCTACCAGATTCATCTGTTTAGAAATCCCAAGCAAACATGTTATCCCTAGCTTGCCTCTCCATGAACAATTGTATTAAAGCATTGACATCTCCCTGTTCAACCTGTTTCTTCTTTCTCTTTAGATGAAATTAAATGCATCTCTCTTGGTGCATTCCAAATTCTCCACACCACCAACCTTCCTGACAATGAAATTGTATGCATGTGTTGCTCTGATCCCTGAACCTGTCATTGATCTCAACACATATGCATTGAGCTCACTTATCCTTCTGTTGGAACGAAGAAGATGCTTATCACCACTTTCACTTAAAGGATGATTATGATTTTCAATAAATTTTGTCATTGTCCAATTTCCTTTGAAGTTAACATGAAATTGTACCAAGGCCTTACAGCCAGTCCTCGTGTCAACTTTTCTGAACTTCACTGTGTTGTTAGGCTCTTTCTTATAGCCAGCTTTTCCACAAATATAATCTTTGACCTTAAGTTTCTTGGAGTTCGACCAATAGGTAGTATGGTCCTTCCAAACAGTGAATCATACGTGATGTGCATAGGCACGATAACTTTCATATGCTTCTTTCTCATTGTGGATAATGCTTCTTAGAAACTTCTCTGCAATTGGATCATTGCAAACCTGTGTTGCCTCACAGGACTGCATAAAACCATGGTAAGTTGGTAACATCAGCATAACACAATAATAAC
Source organism: Phalaenopsis equestris (assembly GCF_001263595.1). NCBI lineage: Eukaryota > Viridiplantae > Streptophyta > Magnoliopsida > Asparagales > Orchidaceae > Phalaenopsis > Phalaenopsis equestris. The sequence goes on from NW_018250931.1 coordinate 733,535, forward strand.
ACAATAACAATAATAAATCAAAGGCAATAAACAACATAACATTGGAGTAATACCAGAGTAACACTAGAATAACACAAGTGTAGCACCAAAAAATTAGAAGTCTAAAACCATAATAACACAAAAAAGATACCATAATAATACCAAAAACAACACTGTAGAACATCACCCAAAAATTAAAGGCAATAAACAACATAACATTGGAGTAATACCAGAGTAACACCAGAATAACACAAGAGTAACAACAAAAAACCAGAAGCCTAAAACCATAATAACAAAAAAAAACCATAATAATACCAAAAGCAACACTGTAGAACAGCACCCAAAAATCGCAGTAACAACATAATATTGGAGTAATACCAGAGTAACACCAGAATAACACAAGAGTAATACCAAAAAACCAAAATCCTAAAATCATGATAACGCAAAAAATACCATGATAATACCAAAGACAACACTGTAGAACAACACCTAATAACACTACATCAACGCCAACATTTACATTAGATTAAACCAACTATTATACCACCTAAACGGTACTAAATCAAAGGCAAAAAATAAGAGTAATACCAGAGTAACAGTAAAATAACACAACAGTAACACCAAGAAAACCTACTCTTTAATAGCATAATAACACAAAAGGCGCAACATAAAAACACCCTAAATTTTACCAGTAAACGCCACAAAGAAAATGACAATACAAGGTACAGAATGAAAACCCTAAGCTAAAATAAAACTAGATATCACTATAAACTCACTTGATCTTCAAAGTTCAGGCTGAATGATGGCATCTCAACGTTCATAGAGACTTCCGACATCTCAACGTTCATGACAAATTCCATCAAAACCCTAGCTATTACGAAGCTGCGAATGGAGCTGTGAACAGAGCTGCGAAATATTTCTTCACCCTCCTTTGAATAGAGCAGCTTGTAGGCGCAAAATAATTTTATGCTGGCGGGAAATTTTTCAGGGTTCGGGTTTAGTGTCGGGCCGGGTTGTGAATAATAAGAAATTTATTTTGCTGTGTTTTAATAGGTGGGGTTGGTCTTTCCACATGACAAAAATATATTGGATACGCACGTAGCTTAACATGTGTAGTACTGATGGAATAATTTTCCAAGATGAAGAGTCGCGAACTTCGCAAACTTCACGAAAGGATCCAAAGCCATGGCAAAATTTTTCCTTCATCTCCCCGTCGCTCCGTCCGCTACACCATGTGGACTTACAGACCCATATTTACATGTAATGAAAAAGGTAAAAAAAATGCGTTTAAGCCCGACCCAGACCGACGTGCAAAATTTTACTTATTATCCCGCCTATTTTTGTGTCTTCCCTCCAGTATTTTTTGTATTATTCTCTCAGAAACTTCTATTCTACATAATACAGTAGAAAAGAAGGTTTTAAAAAGCATTTTTTTTTCTCTGTTAGGGTTTGGTCGCTGCATTTATGATGGAGATAGATTTCTTTCTTAATGAAGAGTTAGAGCACATGAATGACGAAATCAATGTCAACGCGTTTGAAACAGAGGTAAGATTTCTTGCTTACTTGAATTTGTTTTCTGTTTTTTAGTTTTTTCTTCGATTGTTATGAGGTTTTTTTTATTATTATGTGGTTAGGTTTATATTATCTGCGGTTATATTGAAGAAATGCTCAATAACCTGAGAATAACCCAATAATAACCTAAGAATAACTCGAGAAAAAGTAACCTACCAGCTCTTTCAAAAAATAGTGAAATATTATGTGAATCTTCAATAATTGAGAGGTTGTTTTTTTATTATTCAAGGGTTTAGGGTTTACTTGTTGGTGGGTACATTGAAGAAATACTCAATAACCCGAGAATAACCTAACAATAACCTAAGAATAACCCGAGAAAGCTAAGAATAACCTCTCTCCAAAAAAGTGAAATATTGTGTGAATCTTTGATTGTCGTGAGGTTATCTTTTCATTATTCTGTGCTTTGATTGTCTGTGTGAATCTTTGATTGTCGTGAGGTTATCTTTTCATTATTCTGTGGTTAGGGCTTCGGGTACATTGAATACATTGAAGAAAAAATGAATAACCCTAGAATAACCCAACAATAACCTAAGAATAACCCGAGAAAAAATAACCTACCAGCTCTTTCAAAAAACTATGTAATAGTTATAGGTGTGTTCTTTTCTGAATATTTGACTATCTCTATGGTATAATTCAAATTTATAGTTATCTGGGCCAGAAACAGATTGCAATGATCCAATTACTCGTAGCTTTCTTAATACTATTGTCTGTAATGAGGAAGATGCTTACAAACATTATTGTGTTTATGCACATTATGTTGGTTTCACTGTATGCAAGGACCACACAACTTACTAGGCTAAATCTAAGCAAATTAAGTCGAATGATTATATTTGTGGAAAATCAGGTCATAAAAGAGAATTGCAGCTATCCACTACTGTGAAGTACAAAAAAGCGGATACAAGGACTGGCTGTCAAGCAATGGTTTGTTATGTTATTGATCTTGATGGCAACTGAACCATAAAGAAATTTGTTAAAAGTCATAACCACCCCTTGGCGGAATCCGGTGACAAGCACCTTCTACGTTTTAGTTGGAGGATTAGCGAGTTAAAGGTAAATTTTGCTGAGATCAATGACAGGTTATGGGATAAGAGCAGTAGATGCATTTAATTTCGTTGCTACAGAGGTTGGTGGAGTTGAAAACTTGGAGTGTACGAGGCAAGATGCATACTACTTCATTCAAACAGATCAAAGAAGTAGAATTGAACAGGGTGATGCCAACTCTTCTTACAATTATTCATGGAGCGCCAAAATGAAGATAGCATGTTTGCATGAGATTTCCAAAGTGATGAGGAGGGCAGACTCACAAGCTTTTTCTGGAGTGATGGGTCTTGCAAACTAGATTATGATTGTTTTGGAGATGTGATTATTTTTTGACATTAGTTACCGTTTGAATAAATATAATTTATGTTGTGCTCCTTTCATAGGGATTAACCACCATCGGTAAAATGTTCTATTCAGAGTTGGTTTTTTGTCTGACGAGACGATATAATCTTTCAAGTGGTAATTCAAAACCTTCATTCGTATAATGGATGATAAGCATCCAATTACAATGTTTACAGATCAGGATCAAGAGATGGCAAGAGCCATTACAGATTGTATTTCATTCATAAGACATATATTATGCCAATGACATATTTATAAGAATTTATCGTCGAAAGTTCATTGTGGTGTGACGTACAGGAGCGTTAACAATCTATTTTACAAATGCATGAGCAAGTGTGATTCAGAAGACGAGTTCAAAGTTACTTGGGCTCAAATGATCGAGCAAGGAAACCTACACAACAACATGTGGCTAGATACATTGTACTGTATAAGACATAACTGGTCAGCTACATTCAATAAAGAAATTTTTGGAATGAGAATCTTATCTACGCAAAGAAGTGAGTCCACAAATAACATCAGTCATGGTGCATCTAAGCCCACAAGTTCCCTCATAGATTGCTTTCTGGGTCTAAAAAATATTATGAAGTCATGGAGAAGGAACGATAAGGATGAAGACTTCAAAAGCTTTCAGAATGTTATTACACTAACATTTAAAATGAGCCCAGTGTTGAGGCAAGCTGCAACGTGTTATACCTGGAAGCTCTACTCTATGTTTGAGGAAGAGTTACTTCATGGGCTATGTAGATTGACTGTCGATTTCTTAATTGAGAGTCCATCTGAATTCTAAGTTAAAGGTTTGGATAATTAGGACACGAGTAGAACCTGACTTGTTACATTTGATAGGCTTAATTGCGACATCACCTGCAGTTGCGAGAAATTCAAAATGACAGACCTGCTTTGCTCTCACTCTCTACGCGCCCTTAATGCTAACAATATAACAAAGATTCCCTAGAAATATTTGTTATTCAAATGGTCTGCTAAGGCAAAGAAAGATATCTATAATAGTTTTGGATACAAACATATGAAAGACTCTCAAGCTCAATTGTCTGGCACAACTTCCAGAGGAATCTTATTTCGGTCACATGCTCAAAATTTTGTCTGCCAATTAATTAATAAAGCTCAAGGAAATGAACGCGTCGAGACATATGTAATTGAATTATTGAAAACAGAGTCTGAAGGTGTTAAGGATATATTAGATTGGAATGATCTTAAACCAAATAGACCAAACAAAAAAAGGAATTCCCATAATAGTGACTGCAATGTGAATGATCCCGCAAAAATGAGACCGAAAGGTATTTCTAATGCGAGGTTGAAAGGATACTGGGAAAAAAACAAGAGAGCCAAAAGTATATATTTATACATTCCATATATTTACCATTCTACATTCCATATATTTAAGATTATATGCAAAATTAATTATCTTATACTTTTACCACTGTATGCAGGCAAAAATTAAGAAACATATACGAGCCAAGAACCGAACATCCATTACGACACAAATACGATTGCAGTGTCACACTCTTTGAGTCAGGAAATTGTCACACTGGATCCAACATGCTCTGTGCCCAATATAATTCACATGTTTTAATGTGTTGTGCCCACTTTAACTCATCTGTATAACATTATTCCAAATGGAAGCTGTAGGTGTATGTTTTGTAATTCATCTGTATGTTGAGTATAGAATTTTGTTATTTGATTGTGTAATATGATTGTGTAACCCAACAATAACCTAACAACACTCCAACAATAACCTAACATTACCTCAACAATAACCTAACATTACCTCAACAATAACCTAACATTACCTCAACAATAACCTAACATTACCTCAACAATAACCTAACATTACCTCAATAATAACCTAATAATACTCCAATAATAACCTAACAATACTCCAACAATAACCTAACAATACCCCAACCGCAACTTGATAATACATCAACCATAACCTAACAATACCCCAAACAATAACTCAACGGTAAACTTACAACACCCCAACTGTAACCTAACAATACCTCAACAATAACCTAACAATACCCCAACAATAACCTAACAATACCCCAACAATAACCTAACAATACCCCAACAATAACCTTAACTACCCCAACCGTAACCTTACAACACCCCAACTGTAACCTAACAATACCTCAACAATAACCTAACAATACCCCAATACCCCAAAATTAACCTAACAATACTCCAACAATAACCTAACAATACCCCAACCGTAACCTAACAATACATCAACCGTAACCTAACAATACCCCAAGCATAACCTAACAATACCCCAACAATAACCTAACAATACCCAAATCGTAACTTAACAATACATCAATCGTAACCTAACAATACCCCAAGAATAACCTAACAATACTCCAACAATAACCTAACAATACTCCAAAAATAACCTAACAATACCCAAACCGTAACGTAACAATACATCAACCGTAACCTAACAATACCCCAAGAAAAACCTAACAATACCCCAAACAATAACTCAACCGTAACCTTACGACACCCAGACTGTAACCTAACAATACCTCAACAATAACCTAACAATACTCCAACAATAACCTAACAATACCCCAACTGTAACTTAACAATACATTCACCCCTGCAACATTGAAATTATCAGACGTATTCATCCAGGTGGTTCAAACAGTCATCCCTGCAATATTCATCATATAAAACATGTAGTCACAAACATTCACCCTTGCAACTTTCAGTGCATCAAACATACAGTCATTCAGCAGTTCAAACATTTAGCCCTACAATAAGATATCAAACACATATACATTCCGCATTTCAAACACAATAGACAATCATATAGACCAAATTCGATCAAATTCGAGGCATATAAGCCTGCCAAATTTCATAGTTATTCAGCGTGTAAAACATAAAGACAATCAAAGTTCTGAGATACATTTATCCTCCAAATAATTTATAACTATAGATTTCATATAGTAGCTCTGCCCTAAACCGAGGCATCTCAGCCTGCCAATCTTGATGGTCGTTCCATTTAATCTTGCCTTTCTATACAATTGCTTCCATATATTTACAAACAAATATACTGCAATAGATGCTATTACTCTGTGTGGGAATGCCTCTTGTCGTGATAACATCCAAATTACTAGGGTCACTACGGAAAGCTTTCCAGACGTCCTTACGAAGATGCCTGATATGGTAATACAAATGGTACTTTAAAATAGTGAAAGAATAAACAGTTTTTGTCAGTTGTTAGCTAGATAAGGCTTATAATTTTACCACGTTGCGGGTGACTCCAAAATGCATTTTATTAGGCAATGAGTCGTAGAGTCTCCACTTGTGGTCCTTCTAGTTCCAAACAAGTAGAGTCTAATGTCTATTATTAATTATTGGAACTAAAATTGCCTCTGCTTGAGATACAGCTTCCACTGTGATGTGGGCAACAATATCTCATAGAGGATGGTATATGAACCCCTGCATATACAAAATAAATGAGTTTAAAAGAGCATGAACAACTAACAATGATGAGAATTTTATTACTTACCCAATGTGCCGGAGAGACGTACAAATAGGGTCTAAAAGAATCAGGGGACTGACGCCTACGGTTATCTAATCCAATGACAAACATATCTACATGTTCTACCCTAACTTCTTTATTATCCCAAAGTGCTTCAAGGTCATTTTGACTTATATGAATGTGACCCTGAGCAATTATTATGTCATCCCTGCATATTCATTGAACAATTTTTATTAGATTTAATAAACAGTTGACAAAAAAGTATTCTATTTTTACATACATTTCTTTGTACTTCTTTAAACAAGTATCTATCATCTCTTGCATTTGTGATGGTAATAGTTCTCTGTCGGGGAACTCTATGGTTGAACAAGGGAGGACACCTTTGTATGGAACAATTGCTCCCGGCTGTACCTCCTCCCAAGCTTCTTCAGCCTCATCTTCCCTAGCTTCATCGAGCTGTGGAGATGGTATGATAATCGGCGTAGAAGAATCATAAATATGTTGTAATAAATCATCTATCTTAGAGGTCGGAAGTTATTCCATTTTCTTTCTCTTTACAACAATAAATGGAGAATTAACTGTCCTCTTTTTTCTTGATCCTCTGGACTTGATCCTTCAGACTAAGCTACCAATTGGGTCTTTAGGGATGCCTTCTCTAGGTTCCCCGACACCTTTATTTATTTCGCTATCAGCTGCAGCTTTATTGAAGGCAACCATTCTACATATTGGTTATTATTCTTCAAGAATATCGGGCCCCCACTCCTATTTCCACGCTTCCTCAATATGAGCAGGTGGTTGTTCTGCCTTTTCTGGGCTTTTTTAATCCCAATAAATTCAGAACCTACAGGAGATTCCATGGGAACTTTATTTATTTTTTTCTTTATTTCCTTGATGTCGGCTTCACCTCCATCATTGTATACTCCGTACTAGCTTTTAGGTTATTTACAAAATCCTTCAATTGAAATAAAATTGGTTGTTGCTCCCTCAGAGTTTGTCATATCTCTTCAAAACCCAAATGTGAATGTGTAGGTGGTGGGATGCTGCGAGTCTGTAAAAAAGGAATAGCACCATGAGACTCGAGTGTTGTTGAATGAGTGTGAATTTTTGATTCTCCAATGGAATTTGTAGGAGACGAGATCGAGCCAACTAGAGGGGCAAGTAAACTGTGTTCCTCGTCTATTAAATCAACAAAAGAATCAAGAGCCTACAAAAACATTCATTATAAGAATTAAATAATATACCCAAAACCAAACATAATCCTGAACCTATAACAGACATTAATATCATTCACCTGTACAGGACTAAGCTTCTTGGACTAGTACAGGACTAAGCTTCTTAAAGATTAAATGAATCATTGGAGGGTTCCACCCTGTATTTATTGGCCACCTCAAGATTCGAGGTCTGGTGTCAGGATAAGCAGGGGCTATCACAAATGTGCGCTCATAAAACCACAGCTGCATAATTAGGATTAATAAATCAGAAATTCATATAACCCAAATAAGATAAAATTAATTTTTTTAATTGAGGTTTGGAAATATACTAATCGTTAGAAGAAAAACAAACCCATTCATGTATCCTAATGGCTGACCCATCCTTATTTTCATCGCGCAAGGATTGACCTGCTCAATTAGGTGGTCACATACTGTTGCAACCCAATTAAATGAAGAAAAACTGTCTACATTCTCAGCAAATGAATAGAGTCATGTGGGTGCATTAAAATTGCTGGAAGGAAATAATAAATTAGACAACAAAAATTTAATAATAAGTTCATCAATAGTAGTGGATGAACTCTCTAATAGTTCACTCTTTGCCCGCCATGCATCTACATCATTGACGGGGTTTTTAGCCCAAGTTGCTGCAGGACATCTGTTGAGCTTTCCAATCATCAAAGTAACTTAATTTGCATCAAAACTCAGCTCATTCCCCCTAATCTGAAAGCCAATCTATTCATATCC
>NW_018250932.1:0-1705 GCF_001263595.1 Phalaenopsis equestris
TCATATGGAACTTGAGATTAACTGTAAAGTAGGAATATTGTGGAAGGATGCCCAATTCCATAAATTGGCCCATTTAAAACAATACCCATAACATATTTAAATATGATAGATCCTATATCAATGGATTTTTTCATTTGAATGCAATAATTCAAAATAGCACTTTCTTTGGTGACTCTACTAATCTTCATGGTAGGGGGTAATTTTACATAAATGAAGAAATGCCACTGCTTTGATATTAAATTAAGCAATGAAGCAGAGAAACTAACATATCCTTCATCTCATATTTCCCAAATATCATTTTCATCTGTCAGAAAATTATAGACATCTTGCATCAAATCTCTAGTAGGGATAAAATTTGTATAATGACAAATTAGAACGCTTTCTATCATATACAACTTATTGATTCACGCAAGAGTAAATGATGCAGCCTTACCTCGTAAAAGGACAACTCCTTGGTAATTCCATGTAAGTTGGCATAGGATTCCTTCACTACTGGTACAACAACTGCAGCGGTAGTGTAGCACAAAACTTCCCATTGTCTTTTACAATGATTTTATCAATTAGAAAACTTGGATTAATCAATCCGTGATTGACAAAGCCTCACTCCTTGATAAGCCTATTCTTTGTAATAACTTTGTTGTATAATCTTTGCACGTCAAAATTAATAAACTTTCTTCTATTGAAAACTCCATATCTAGAAGTATTTCTAGAATTGGAGGTCATGGAATTCAAAAATAGGAAGTTTCTGGTTGTCAAAGGCAGTTTTTAGGACTTTGAAAACACCTCTAGGTGTTTAGTATGGAGCGAAATCCTACCAAAGTCCGTCAAAATTTGTCCTGAATGGTCAAACTGCTATCAACGCCATTTGTGCTTCCAATGGCGCTGTCAGCATTTTGGTCCATCTGCGGGGTCGTCGGCGCCAGAGGCCAAAATTGTATCTTTTCAAGTTTTTGATCAATTTGATTCCAAATTTTCCTCTAATACCAATATTATTCTTAATTTATAATTCTTATTTATAATAAATAAAATTGTGTAGAATTATTATCGACTAATATATAAATACTTATCAAGCAAAATAGGAATACATAGATATATATATTTATATGGGTTGCCTCCCATAAAGCGCTAGATTTAACGTCATCAGCCTGACATACCATTTGATTAGTTGGGTTGACTTAATAATAAAAATTCTTTAAATTGTGGTATGTGCCCTTCATTATAATGTTTCAATCGATGCCCATTAACTTTAAATATCTTTTCAGTGTTAGGATCTTTAATAACAACAGTTCCATAATGATAGACTCTAATCACTTTAAATATTCCTAACCATCTGGATTTCAGTTTTCCTGGAAATAATCTCAATCTTGTATTATAAAATAAAACTTCTTATCCAGGTTCAAACTTCTTTTGAATAATCTTCTGATCTGCCATATTTTCATTTTCTCTTTACAGATTTTTTGCATTATCATATGCTTCATTTCTAATCTCCTCAAGTTCATTGAGTTGCAATAATATTTTCTCACCAACATCCTTTAAATTAAAATTAAATTTCTTAATAGCCCAAAATGCTTTATGCTCTAATTCTACTTGTAAGTGGCATGTTTTTCCAACAATAAGTCTATATGGGGACATTCCTATAGGAGTCTTTTAAGCAGTTATGTATGCCCATAATGCAGTATCTAATCTAGCAGACCAATCTAATTTA
>NW_018250932.1:1882-13529 GCF_001263595.1 Phalaenopsis equestris
TTTTCATATCCTGTAAAAATATTTTTAATTAAAAATTTAGAAACACTCCGAGCATCACATCTAGGTATAGGAATAACTTCAATCCATTTGGACATATAATCAACAACAAGTAATACGTATAAATTCCCAAATGAAAGCATAAATGGTCCCATAAAATCTAATCCCTGCACATCAAAAATTTCAACTTCTAATTTATATTTCTTACTCATTTTCATTGATTGCATGTTTTAATATATTCATTAACATCTCTAAAAAGGGTATGTCATTAAAATTCATCTTGCAAAATCTTATATGCAGTTCTATTTGTTCCAAAATGTCTTCTAAATCATAATTATGACATCTTTCAATTATCTGTTGAGTTTCCTCATAAGGCACACATCTTCTAATAATTAGATCTTTACGTTGTTTATATAGATATGGGTCATCCCAAAAATAGATATTTGAATCATATATAAATTTTTTTAATTGTGTATTTTTGATATCAGGTGGTATAATATCACTTATAATATAATTTACTATATCAGCATACCACAATACATTCATTTCATCAATAATATGTAATTGTTCATCAGGGAAATTCTCTAAAATTTTATTTGCAAAATTAGTTAATATTTCTCTTTCTAGTTTAGACAAATGATTGATTATCATTTCCCTTTCTATCTACCACGGTAAAATCAAACTCTTACAATAGAAGTATCCATCTAATTAAGCTTGGTTTAGCATCCTTCTTTTGCATCAAGTATTTAATAGCAGAATGATCTGTATGCACTATACATTTAGTTCAATTAAGTAAGGTCTAAATTTATTAAAGGGATAAACAATACCAAGGAACTCTCTTTCAGTAGTAGTGTATTTAATTTGAGCATCATTTAGAGTTTTACTAGCATAATATATTACTTTAAAAACTTTGTTGTGCCTTTGTCCTAACACAACCCCAATAGCATAATCATTAGCATCACACATTATTTCAAATGATTTCTTCCAATTAGGTGGAACTATTATAGGTGCAGTGATTAATTTTTCTTTTAATAATTCAAATGCTTTTATGAATTTCTCATTAAAATCAAATTTTGTGCTATTTTCTAAAAGTAGGCATAATTGCTTAGTTATTTTAGAAAAAAATTTTATGTAATGCATGTAGAAACCAACAAGTCCAAAAAGCTTCTTACCCCTTTAACATTAGATAGAGGTGGTAATTTTTCAATAACTTAAATTTTTGCAGGATCTACTTCCATGCTATTTTCAGAAATTTTATACCCAAGTACAATTCCTTCTGCAACCATAAATTGACATTTTTTCCAATTTAGTACTAGGTTGATTTTTTCACATACTTCCAGAATATTTTCTAAATTATTTAAACATAATTCAAACAAAGTTCCAATACTAAAAAATCATCCATAAACACTTCCATTCCTTGTTCAATAAAATTACTAAAGATTGACAGCATACATCTTTGAAATATTGCAGGTGCATTGCATTGTCCAAAAGACATTCTACGAAAAAGCAAATGTTCCATATGAGCTTGTAAATGTTGTCTTCTCTTGATCCTCTAGAGCAATTGAAATTTGGTGATAACCAGTATATCCATCTAAAAAGCTATAATATTTGTTCCCAACCAATCTATCCAACATTAAGTCTAAAAAAGGTAAAAGAAAGTGATCTTTCCTGGTGAATATATTTAATTTTTTATAGTCAATAAAAATTTGCCAACCAGTAATTTGTCTTATTGGTATTAAATCATTTTTCTCATTTTTTTCAACGCTCACCCCTCCTTTCTTCAGAACATAGTGAATTGGACTTACCCAAGCACTGTCTGAAATAGGATAAATAATTTCAGCATCTAGCCATTTTAAAATTTCTTTTTTAACAACTTCTTTCATTATTGGGTTTAATTTCCTTTGAGGATCACCTTTAGGTTCGTATTTTTCATCTACTAGAATTCTGTGCATATAAAGAGAAGGACTAATTTCTTTAATATCTGCTAAAGTCCATCCAAAAGCCTTTTTATATTTTTTTAACTTTTCTATTAATTTTTGTTCTTGAAGTTCTGTTAATTCAGAAGATACAATAATAGACAATGTTGATGACTCTCCTAAAAGCACATATTTTAAATGAGCAAGTAATATTTTCAGTTCAATTTCAGGTGGTTTAATACTTGAAAGAATAAAATTTTTTATTATCGTTTTCCAACAAGTCTAAAGTTTCAAATTTGCATAATCCAAATCTTCTTCTTTTATTTCATCATTGTTTTCAAAAAATTATGCTTGCATTAATTTGTCTGCAAACTGGTTCTTAAATTGCTCATTACTCAGATAATCAGTTACTTCCATCCTAAAACATTCATTATCTTTTTCTATTGCTGGATATTTCATTACTTTTGCAATATTAAATGTTACTTCTAAATCATTAACTTTAATTATTAATTTTCCTTTTTGCGCATCTATCACAGCTCTCCCTGTTGCAAGAAGTGTTCTCCCCAAAATAATAAGAATTTTTTTATCTTCCTCCATATCCAATACTATAAAGTCTACAGGTAAAATAAATTTATGCAATTTTACTAATACATCCTATATAACTCCTTTTGGATAAGCTATTGATCGATCAGCTAACTGAAGAGTTACAGAGTAGGAGAAATCTCTCCCAAATCTAAACGTTTCAAGGTTGATAAAGTCATAAGATTGATACTCGCTCCTAAATCACATAAAGCTTTTCCAAAAAAACTTTTCACCAATACCACAAGGTATAGTAAAACTACCAAGATCTTTTAATTTTTTAGGAAACTTTTTCTTAATAATAGCACTACACTCTTCACTGAGTGCAATGGTCTCATGATCTGTAAACTTCCTTTTCTTGTTTAATATATCCTTCATAAATTTCACATAACTTCGCATTTGTTCTAAAGTTTCAACAAAAGGAATGTTTATCGTTAACTTCTTAAGGATTTCCAAAAATTATATAAATTGTTTATCTTTGTTCTTCTGTTTCAGTCTTTCAGGAAATGATTTTTCTAAAGGACCTTGTGTTTGTTCATTTTCATTTTGGTCACTTTCCATTGCTTCCTTCTGTTCATCAACTTTAGTTTCTCTTTGGATCCTTGTTTTGACTTTATTTCCACTTTGTAATTAAATAGCTTTAATTTGCTTCTTATTTTGATCTTTTGTATTAACTTCCAACTTACTTGAGAGAACTCCGGGAGGTTTATTACTTAGTGCAGTAGCAATATGTCCTAATTGATTTTCAATAATTCTAATAGCAACCCCTTGATTCTGTATTTGATTTCCCATGTTTAATATTTATTACTTCTTCCATCATGTTTAACAATACTTTTTCAATCATCAATTTCTTTTCCTTAACTTATGGGTTAGGATTAGAGTTAAATCCAGGAGGTTACTAAGGTTGATAACTAGGATTTCCTTGGTTATTCAAATTTCCAGAGGGTTTCACTGAATTGTTATAATTATTCCAACTAAAATTTGGGTGATTTTTCCATCCAGGATTATAAAAGTTAGAATAGGGATTGAAGTTAGAATTATTTATAGTATTTAAAGTTTCGTAAGATGATTGAGTATCAATGATCTGTCCTAGTGAATTTTCCTCTAATACTGGGGATATTTGAGAATAATTCACTCCTATTTGATCAATCTTTTTTGAAATAACAATTTGAGATGCTAAAATAAACATTGCATCAGAATCATAAATACTAGCTACTCTGTTAGGATTTACCCTTTCAGAGGACCATTGAAATTTGTTAGTAGTCATTTCTTTATTTAAGGAATATGCTTCATCAAAAGGTTTTGACATTTAGTCATTTCTTTATTTGAGGAATATGCTTCATCAAAAGGTTTTGACATTAGTGATCCACCCACAACAACATCTATAATAGATCTAAGTGATCCTACTAATCCATTATAAAATGTTTGAATTATTAACCAATCTGATAGAGCATGGTGTGAACATTTTCTAAGAAGATCTTTAAATATTTACCAAGCTTCATATATCAATTGCCCTTCAAGTTGACAAAAACATGTAATATCATTTCTAAGCTTAGAATTTTTTTAGGGTGGAAAATATTTAGTTAAGAATATTTGTGATAGTTCTCCCCAAGTTCTGATAGATCCAAGTGCTAATGAATTTAACCAAGCCTTTATCCCTTAATGAAAAAGGAAAAAAATCTAAGTCTAACGTCATCATTCGACACTCCATCATATTTAAATGTAGCATGCAATTCTAGAAAACTAGCAAGGTGTAAGTTAAGATCTTTAGTTGGTGTTCCCCCAAATTGATTATTTTGTATCATTTGGATAATAGCAGATTTAAGCTCAAATGAATTGACCGATACAACAAGATTTTGTATACTCATGTGAAGTTCACCTGCTGTTGGATTAGCATAATCTTTTCAAGATCTTTGTCAATTTTTGTTTATTTAATTATCTAAGTTATTCGCCATTTCATTTAAGCTTTTAATTTATTTTTGTTATTTTTAAATTTTTATAATAATACACTCTCATTCTAAATTATTAGGTACTAACTCTTCAGATCCAATATTTTACATAAATAAATATAAGAAGCAAAGAAATTTTTTTAAAAATAACTCTAAAATAAAAATATATTTTCTTTTATTTTTTTTTAATATTTTTTTATATAATTATCTCTAAGTTTCCTAATTTACCAAGTTTATTTAATTTACCATTACCTTCCGCGGCAACGACGCCAAAAACTTGATCCCGATGACATATAGTTGTGTAAAAATTATATAGTTGACTCCACTATGCAACGCCGCCTAAATCTTGATGCAATATTTTATGAATTAGAAATTTAAGCAATTAATGTTGGGATTCTATGCAAGTATACGTATTTTTATCAAGTAATAAAAGACTTTCTATTTAAGCCCTAAATATCGATCCTACGGGGAAGGTTTAAATTTGAAATGATAAATTTAATAGGAAATTCACAGAAAGTCAAAACAAAATTACAGTCACTAATTTTGAATGTTGAGATATTATTAGAACTAAATTAACTAAATAAGAACAAAATTGAAATACAAAATTTAAATAGTAACTACTAAAGTATTAACTATGTTTATGTGATGAAGATTTCTTATGTGAAAAAGCATCTTTCCCACTACAATGAGGTTTTGGTAAAATGAGATGAGATAATGGTTCAAATATGTATTGTCCCAAATAGGAGCGGTTTTAATTCTTTATCCTGATATAGTGTTGTATAAAATCGTTGGTCCCAAGTTTAGTCCCTAAATCTGTGGCTAGGCTAGGAGGATACTTGCTCCCACTCCAGAGCTCCCACTTCCCTTCACCTGAAAGCTAACTCTCATTTTAGTTTTTATTTTAGTTTTTAAACACTAATTTTTAAACACTAAAACCAAATTGGGTATTTTAGTCGTCAGCCGAAAGATTGTCCAATTCTACACCCAAAAAAGTATATTTCTCTATTTATTTGCACTTAATTCCATGAATGAAATTCTCCTTCATGGAATCAAATGTGATCCTCACTCTATTGTAGAACTCATACATATATTTCACAACATATTTTAAAAATTCAATTGGCCAGATCGAAAAGTAAATTAAGTTCGAAGTTGAAAAATCATCACAATTTATTTTATATTTTAATATTGGCACATCCATATTATCTCTTCATTTCACCATTTCTCAGAGTAGGGAGAAAGATAAAGTAAACTACTCAGACTTCATGAGAAAGATACAATAAAACACAAATTTCATATATAAAAAAAAGTTCTTACAATACTAATAAACAAACAACACTTATCTGAAACTATTTCTCAAAGAAAATCCCTTTGTAGCCTCTTCTAGGAAATTTAGGAAGAAGAAATCTCTCATGAAATCTCTCACTTTTCTCCTTTTCCAAAACTATGAGAGAAGAGTTCACACTTAATCTCACCACAAAACTCTAAATTATAAGAACAATGGACTCTAAATAGTTGTAAAATGAAAGAATGTGTGATGCGTGAAAGGTTGAATTGGGGTGATGAGATGTCAGGAAGAGTCACTTTTCTAATCAATTTTGGCCCCAAATAAAGTCTAGAGTTGGTTCTCCAATAAGTTGGTTCTAAAACCCTTCAAAAAGCATCCAAATTAATCAAATCTTCTAGAAACAAGGGCTGAACCAACATTGGCGCCGTCAGTGCCAGTGTTCCACAATTTAATTCACTGCTCTCTGTCAAACGATGCCGTCGACGCTGAACTAATTTTCAACTTCTTCATTTTTGCTCCAAATTTCATCCTTTTTGCATCCTTTTTGCTTCAAGTCCTAAAATTTAATAACCTGCAAGAAAACATAGAAATACCTTCCATTAAGGTGCGATATCACCAAAAAAGAGTATAAAATATGGGTATAAAAATGCATATATTTCTGGTGTATCATGAACAAAGGAAAATAATGTGGACTAAAAATAAAATTTATTTGTTATCTCTCTGATTTTTAATGAATTAAATACTCTCTAGAGTATTTTAGTTCGTTATTATCAAGCATTTCTCACCATGGCATGAAATTTTGAGGGTTCATTCCTTATGACAGAGGGGATGTTCTCTGATTTTCTTAGGGACAAAGGACATCTCTCTGTCTCTAACACTAATTTTCAAGCTAGGATGACCATTTTAACTTATTTTAATAATATAAAAAAATACCACTTGGAAAATTATGAGAATAATTTTAATAGGTTTCCTATGGTCAGAGAATTTTAAGAAAAATGTAATGATGATCTGAATTATTTTGCACATTTCTATAGTTAATTAAATCTATATATCTTGCTTTCACTTATGCAAATTAAGTACTAATCAAAATTAACAAAATCAATTCTACATTTTGTGTAAAAATCATGTTTTCCCACTTAAAAAAATTAAAAATTATTTTACTAAGTTTGAGCACTAAAGTTGATTTTCTAAGAAAACTTGTATTTTTGTGAAAAAATAATTATATTAAATTAAATACACTTGGGAAACTTATGAAAAGTGGCTTTCTTAGTTCCTTGTGATTAGAAGCACTTAGGAAAAATAAAAGTTATTTTTGATAAAATACTTTATTTTTGAGATTTATTTTGAAATTAAAATATTTTAAAATATATAAAAATCCTAAAGTTACCAAAATATTTCAAAATGCGTCTAATTATTTCCTGATCACTTGGAACTCATTAAGATATTTTTCCAAATTTTTCTAAGTTAAAAATAAATTTTTTAAAAGCTTAAAAAAGAATTTTCCTTATTTTCCCATTAAATTAATTATAATAAATAAATTAAAAAATCATAAAAATACAAAATTTGTTTCTTTGAGTTCTCTGAACTTAAAAAGGTTTAATAAAAATATAAGGATAATTTTGGTAATTAAAAGATTATTTTACATATAATTGAATTATTAAAATTTATTCTTAATCAAATAATAATTAGAGAAATTTAATTCAAAAAATCATGAGAATTTGTCTAAGTGTTTCTCTGACCTAAGGGGAACTCTAGTAATTTTCTCAAGAATACAAACTTTATTTTAGATAGTTAAATAAAATCAAATTTAAAAATACTACCTTTTAAATTTAAATAATTATTTAAACTAGATTAAAATATTGAAAGACCTACATTTTCTCCTCTAATATTTTATTTAACCCATGGATAGAACACCCTAAAATTTCAAAGTCATTTGAATTCTGATTAATGAGTTATGAAGTGAAGAGCCTCAAAGGCAAAGGGATAACTTTAAATTTGGGTGCTTTAATCCAAATTTAGGATTAATTAGAAGGGAAGAGGGGTAATTTTGATCCTAATGAACATTTTTGGATAATTGAAATTCAATGGGATTAAAAGGTAGAAACTTATTTACCACATTTTCCATAATAAGAACAAAATTGTAATTTCCTTGGTTATCATGACTTGGAAATTAATCAAAATTAAATGATTCTCAAGTGATGAGCTTGAGTTAGAAAGATAATATTCCATTAATTTTAAGCCCATGATTGATGACAGCGCGATTTTTTCAATAAGAATGCATGACATTTAAGTCAAAATTTTATTAATTATCATTTCACCTATTGTGATTGTTCAGAGCTTGGTAGTGACCTAGGTTGACATTCAAACTTATTTGATCGGATTTAGATGTTAACATGATTGATGATTAACACCTTTCTCTTACACTACAAGCCCAATTTTAACTTTGGAAACTAAAAATTTTACTTACCTAAATTTGCCTTAGGGTCACCCACCCACATAACTCTTAAATGAATTATCAATTGATTAATGGAGTGTCCTAGCCTTGAGATAAATAGAACATCAAGTTTCCCTGAGCTAACCTTAGCTTAACCTTGAATGATTAATAAAATGATATGATAAGTTCAAAATGAACTCAAAATATTTTAAGAGAACTACAAAGTGGCTCAGGGTCATGCTAAGAGCACTTTGAAACCTCTTAAATATTTTGACTACAAATTGAACTTGCTATATCTTATTCTAAAATCATCCACTAAGATCTTCTGAGACTCAGCAAAGTCATAACTTAGGGTTTGGTAGCTATACCTTCATCTACTTTTGCATATTTAATTCCTTGAAAAATTATATACATATTGCCAAATCTAACCTTTCAGGTGGAGGAGCGGGAAGAATCTACAGGTACACTTTTAAGTTGTTTCATTTATTTTTTTGTACCTCTTGTTTCTTGCTTGCATGCTTAAGGTCACCCTGCATGTGAAAACCAAAATTAAAATTAAACAAGATAAAATTCACTGCCACAAAAATCAAAATATAAGACAACTCAAATTTCAATCACAAACAAAATAAAAAAAAATTGCAATAAAATTAAGACGTCTCTATAAGATGATTGGGAATCGCTCAGAGGAAGTAACCTAAGGTTGCTAATGAGATTTCTCATGGTCTAAATGAAATTATGGAACTCATTGAGTTGAGTTTAGTAAATTCATTTTGACTAAGTGAGTCCGAAAGAAAATAGTGGTGCTGGAACGAGGGAACAGTAGGATCCTAACCGATGTCGCTTTAAATAACTTTAAATAACGTTAATATTCCTCATAACTTTTAAATAACCATGACCTTAGAAAACATTTGATTTTAAATCATGACTTGACACCTTAGAAAACTTAAACTCGCTACGATGAGGAGCTTGGAGCTAGCATTGTGGGCAGTACGACCATCTTCAAGAGCAAAGCATGTCTACACCAGCTAAAACATTCCTTAGAATTAAACAACAATCTATAGGACTTTGAGATTGTTTGCTTATGAAACATAAATCATAAACTTATGTTTAGGCCTTTGTGTAGCTATGTTATTTAAATATAAGTGGTAACTCACCTTAGGATTCCAAGGTTGTCGTTTGCCACGACCTAAATCCTCACATCTTCTAGGCTATTTGTGTGATCGTTTCACACGAATGTAGGCCCTAATTAAATATGACTAATAAAATTAGCTAGATAAAACACTTGAATAATTTCTCCTCTAAATTAAAGCTGTACCATAGGATAACTTAGGATGTCACTAAGGTTCTCCTTAGGATCTGTGACATTCCTTAGTTCTTCTTCTTTTGGATTCCATAATAAATGTTCCAAATTTGAGCTATTCCCCTTCCACACCTCTTCATCCGATCTCTTTAAAAAGTCCTATTCCATTGACCATATTCCTTTGACCATAAACCATAAACCCTAAACCCAATTAAACTCGGGAGATCTCGTTAGCAATCGTGGATTACCTCCTTCAAGGGATTCCCGTAAATTCAAAAGGACATTTTATGTTTAGTGATATTTCAAAGGATTTATGGTTTCCTTTGAAACAAATTATTGGAGATTTTAGAAAATTTTGATTAATTTTTGAAAAGTCATTTTGGTTTTGCAAGTGCACATCCAAGCAATTATGATATCTTGTAAGAGCAAATTGCAGATAGTAAAATGACAAAAATTAAATAACATTAAAAAGCATACCTATCATCTTCTTTGCATTCCCACTGAAACGTCAGTTTTTACAACATGTACATAATTTTATAGAATTTAAATTGCAAGAGTAGATGAAGGTGTATCTAACAGACTCCATACTATGACTTATTGAGCCCCGAAAGATCTTAGTGGATGATTTTAGAGCAAAATATAACAAGTTCAATTTATCCTTCAAAATGTCTAAGAGATTTCAAAGTTTTCGGGGGATGACCCTAAACTGCTTTAAAGATCTCTAAAAACATTTGAGTTTGTTCTGAACTTATCATATTTTTCTATTAATCATCCCAGGTTAAATTAAAATTACCCCACTACTTGGTGAATCTTAACATTTTAATCATCCCGAAGAGAAGGTACTTGGTCCCGACATTCTATATAGATGTAAAATGCAATGTATGCGATTATATGTTTAATTTCTTTAATAGTTATTCTTAATTTTCAACAAAATAAAAAACTAGATCCAAAGAAAAAGGTAAGTAAGTTTTCCACTATGACACAAATTAGAATACAATTATAATATTTCAATATAGATTACTATGCAAGTATACATATTGTTATCAAGTAATATATGACTTTTTGATTAAGCCCCAAATATCAAACTCACAGGGAGATTAACAATATGCATTTTATGAAACTAGAAAGTTTAGATGATAAAATTCTACTTTGCAAAATATTCTTACTTAAACTTAAGAGGTTATAATAGGAATGAAAATTTGATTCTTTTTTAATTTTTGATTTATGTAAATAAAGTAGAAACTAATTAACTTAACTAAATATTTGTAAAAAGAAGGCTACATAAATAAAATATCTTTTTTCTTATCATGCATCAGTAACTAAATATTTGTAAAAAGAAGGCTATATAAATAAAATATCTTTTTTCTTATCATGCATCAGTAATAAGTATAAAAATTATATTGTGAAAGTATGCTAAATGTGTTGTGCCAAATAGAAGCAATAATATTTTTTACTCCTACTAGAGATGCTATAAAGAACGTTGACTAATCCATAATTTGAATAGTCTTAAAGATCAGTTAGGTATGGAAGATACTAGCTCTCACTCTAGAGTTCCCTCTTCTTCCTCCACCTGGGGGTTAACATCTTAACATCTCGTATCAAAACATAAATCAAATTTGGTGCTTTAGTGTGTCACTCTAAAGTCCTCTAATTCTACACCCTTGAAAATTTTATTTCTTTCTAGACCCTTGAATAGTTTATTTCCCTATTTATTTGCACTCAACCCCCATGAACTACATTCTCATCGATGAAATCATTATGTGATTCTAACCATTTGTTGCCTGAGACAATACCATCTTGGATCTTACATGTTCTCACAACAAATATTAACATCTTAATTGATATCAACAGGTATTAACATCTTAATTGGCCAAATTAAGATGTAAATGAAGTGCAAGGTTTCAAGTCATCACAACTTCTTCCAACATTGAAGTCTTATACTTCACACAACTTCCTTTAAATATTTAATCACTTATCATTTTAAGAAAAATGATAAAGAAAACTACTCAGAATCTATGGAGATGAGTTTAAAAGTAAAAATTATGCACAGAAACAAGAAAGTTAGATTAAAACCAAGTGTAGTCATAAAGATAAACACTTATCTCAAATCCTCTCCACCAAATGTCTTAAAGTTCCTTTGAATTCTCTTCCTTCACTGTCGACACTATTTTTGGTGTGGGGTTTGCC
>NW_018250932.1:18075-18435 GCF_001263595.1 Phalaenopsis equestris
GACATGTGGTATGGCAAGTACATTGATTTAACCTCCTTATTATCTCTTTAAAAGCTTTTCTCAAAAATTTACCCATGGGATAAAAATCAAGCCTAACCATGGGTTGATGGCTGGCTTTAAACTCAACCCTAGAGTCTAGGATGAGTTAAGGTAGAGCTCATTTGACCATACCAAGCTTAATTGGTTTGGATTTGGTCATAAGTCCAAGTGGTGCACATGATCAAGTCTTGTGTTTGGGCTAGGTTAGGCATGCCAATTGGCCCAATTAAATATGGAACTTGGTGTAGGAGATCATGAGGAACAACTTTCATGAAGGGTGAAAGTCATTTTGAGGTCAATTGGTTAATCAATTTTGTGGAT
>NW_018250932.1:19285-84509 GCF_001263595.1 Phalaenopsis equestris
CCAAGTTAGGCATTTCACATAGAATTGGATAGATATCCATTCTAAATGAACCATGGATCAATGAAATCTTCATTTTGGGTCCTCATGTATTGGTTTTAATTAGTGTATTGTGAGGATATTGTGTATCCTAACTCCAAACCAACACCTAGGGTCAATCCTAAGGCCAAGTAATCCTATAGGAACTCCTCTTGAATCCTCTCACAATGATCTTACCTATTAAATGCTAGAAGTTAAGCTCAATATGTGAAACTTCAAGTTGAGTAAAGAGAAAGGCTTTGAATTTCTAATAGTGGGGTACCTCTTCTAATTTTCTAAGACTAGTCAATAGGAAAGTCCTATTGCTAGACCTAGGCTACTAAAGAAGTTTTCTAGACCTCAACCAAAAGTGAGGTCAACATTCACTCATAATACTAACTAACACTTAAAATAAAATGAAAGTGGCCGGTGGTGGCGGCGGTGGTGGATGGATGATGGCTGTAAAATCTGATTGGTAGTTTGCCTTTTCTCTTGATGATCTAAATTTTCTTTAATAAAAATCTAAAAGTTGCCTTGGTGTCCCTTCAAAATGTGTCTCCATTCAATGAATCTTCTAGAAGTTGCCTCCTCAAAAGCCACTCCTCAAAAGCCAATTGAATGAATTTTCGTGTCCATTGGATATTTCTACATTTTTACCAAGGGTTCTTTCAAACACCTCTTAAAAAATGTCTAAATTTAATGAAATATCAAATAACTACTTTTGGCGCTTAAGTGTGGGGGTACCGGATGCTTAGGCACGACCCTCTGACGCTTATTTGTCAGTCCTAGGTGCTTAGGCACTCCACCTCCTTTTTGCACATTTCTTCATTTTTGCTCCAAATTTGACCCTTTTTCAGTAATTTTGGCATTTTTCATCCATTTGATTGTACATGAAAGAAAAAAAGACACAAATAGCTTTCATTAAAGTGTAGAATCTCAAAAATAAGTATAAAAATATGTATAAAAACACTTTATATTTTAGGTGTATCAAAATCCCCCAAACTTAAGATGTTACTTGTCCTCAAGTGACCCTTAAATCTTTTAAAAACCAATATAAGTAGATGATGTATATGAGTTTCTTTAGGAATTACCAAAATTTTGATGTAAAAATATAGTAGTCCAATTTAGAAAAAATATTTAGTAAATGAGACCAACTTAGAGTTTAGAAATTTTTAATGTTAAGAAATATGAAAATATGAGTTTTTATCTAATTTGGAAATATTGTAGATTTTCTAAAAATAGAGATTAGGTATTTTATCTTCTCTACTTAAAAATTTGTATTAAGCATAATTTTACTTACTATATTATATCATAATGCTTAAGAGTTTCTCAAGTCTTATACTTGAAAAAGATCAGATGTGGAACCAATTTTTGATTCGACACTAATCCTCAAGGTTCTCCTCCCTTTTTCAACTTTTCTTTTCTTTTTCTTTTTTTTTTTTATTTTTTTCTTTTCTTTTTCTTTTCTTTTTTTTTTCTTAGGCAAGGATTACTATATCTGGATGACCTTTAATAATTTTGAATTTCACTCTTCCTTTCCTAAAGCAAAGAGTTAATATTTTTCTTTTACTTAAAAACATAATAATAGTTTTGAAAATAATTTCAATAAAAGAAATTTAAGTTTTGAAAATAAAAATCTAAATCTTATAGATTTTTCAAAAATACAATTTTTCCTGATGAAGATAGTTACTCTATATTTAGCATTTTTCACACTAAAAATTTTTAACTTTATGATTTTCTTCATTACTATAAAGTTTAACTAAATTCTCTTACTCATTTATATATTCAAAATATTACTTCCTAATATAACTTCATGTACATAATCACTTTTCTTCAAATAAGAATCTAATTTATTTGAAGCACAATTGAGAACAAATAAATTTTAAGCTTTTAGAAAATATTTCATCTTTCCCCCAAACTTAAATTTTTAACAAAAATAAAACATTTAAGCATCATTTAAATATTGGTAGGATTGAAAAATAGAAATAACATGCTTGCAGGAATTTTCATATCCTAAATATGCAAGTACAAAAATTAAAATCAGGAGTAAAAATTAAACTGATCAAATTTTAAATTTACTTAACATATAGAGATTCATTAGAAATCTATGCAGTGGAGGATAACATAATAACAAAAAAAACATACTAAAAACATACATGACTGCAACATAAAGAAAAATAACTGGTAGTAAATTGAAAATTTTAAACATGCAGCTTTTAAGTAAAATGTTAGCTAGATTCTAAACCTTCCTAAGATTCTAGAATTAATTTCAGCACACAATAACTAAATACGTTAAACAACACAATTAACCTTATTACTACCACACGAACATAATAACTACTTACACAACACAAATACATCACAGTAGGTGTACAACAAAAAACTAACAGTCTCAACAATAACAACTGAAAACACAACACAAAGCACATAACAACTGCACTAACAATAGTTTATAACAACACATACACTAAAAACATCAAACAAAACTAAAGATCCAAACTAATCATCATTCTCCACTTCATCATTTTTGTTACTATGCCAAACAACTGCAGGCTCATATGGTGGATATCTAGGGTACTGAGAAAATACAACATCTTGGTTACCTCTCCTGAGATGCTCCATAGCTAACTTTTACTCCTCCTCATAATCACTACATCTCTTCATATACCCATCGTTATGCTCTGCAAAATGTTCTAAGTTCAATAACTTTTCCAAAGTGTAGTTAACATTCTCTGTAATAACTGTGACTGAGAATCATATCCAGAAGTCTGACCTCATGATGTAAAAGCTTGTAAAGTAGAAGCTCGTGATGTTGAAGCAGTAGAAATACTGGAGAATCCACCCCTCCAACCAAAAATAGAATGTTATGAATAAGATTTCACATTCACACTGGTAATGGGTTTTAGTAGCTTTAAGATCTCCTTCCAGCTATCAAATCTAACTCCAACCTGCTTGCATAAATAAAAGTTCAAGGATGCGAATCCCAAACCTATAGTAGTAACAACAACCACAAAACTGGTAATAACTTCATGAATCAAAGCTTCAATATCAATAGGCTTGAACTGCTGCATGCAATAGTTTAACGTTTCTCGATCTCGAGTTACTTCACTAAGATGACTTATAGGCAACATACGAACATAAATAAAATAATGCCATGCCTTTGTAGTGGCATTCAACTTTGACGTAGAAAAGTTTACTCTTCTTTCATTTGTGATCTTCCAAAGCCCTCTTCCATCAGTCAAAGATGAAATAATCTCATCTAACTCCTCCTCCATAGGACAATAGCTTGAATAAAAACACAAAGTACTTGGGGGAAATTGATAAAACTGATTAATTAACTCAGGGGAAAAAGACACTGTCTTCCCCCTCACCATGAGCCCTTCTTCATCAGCTTAAGGGAAATTTGCATAGAATTCCCGCACAACAGAAATCACCGTGACAACAGAAAAATAACAAAATGGCTCCCACTGGTGGAGAACAATCAAATCTTCAACAGCTCCTCCCGGACTTTTAAAACATCGCTCACGGATCAATTTTCTCGATTGCAGTGCATTACTGTATCAATCCTGAGCTCTCAAACTGCCAAATTGGTTGAATCGAATGGACCCTTCCCCTTCATTCTTGGTGCCATTTCTAAAAAATGTATAAAATTAAAAATTAATTCCACATTCAACTCCAAATCACTAAACAAAACTTCTAAAAGCTTAAACTAACAAATTCATGCTTTTTTCGTAGATTTTTCTCAAATTTTCACCATGAATAGTGATTTTCGGGTAGCTTATGAATGTGCTAAAAATACTTGGAGAAAATAACAATATGGAGAAAATAAAAATTTTTTACATAGAAGTGAAGCTCTTTTGGAGAAAATAACAATTTTTTACATAGAAGTGAAGCTCTTACCTCAAGGATATCAAATCTAGCAATTTTAACTTCAAATCTCCAAGAAATCTTCAAATATGGTAAGCCCTAGCTCCAAAATCGCAAAATTCTGATGTTGAAGACGATGAAAAAGTTTGTAATGGAGTTTTTGGATCAATTTTGCACTTAAAACCACTTGTATCTTGATTTAGACAGCACGTAAGTGCGGGTTTTAGCGCTTAGGCGCCAATGCACAAATTTTAATTTTTTTGATTTAAGTGAAATGTACTCCTAGCCTAAGTCAACCAACTCTACATTGTCTCATAACACATTATATACTATTTCCTTCCCTCTTAACTCTCCTCTTACTCAAGATTCACCAATCTTAACTAATTTGATTCAACATGCAATAACACATAATTTCACACAAACAAACTTTTATATTAATTCACGAATGATTACAAATTTTTTCAGATACATAGGTTCTCAATCCAAATAGGCTTGGATGAGAAAATTCTTAATACATACACAAGACAATTATCACATAATAACAAACTAAACACACTTAACATTAAACAAAGACTAAACACACAAACACTAGACTACGAACTTAATTTCATTCTCTAGTTGGTGGAACAAATCCTGGACTCTCATTAGTCTCTCCTTTAACAGATGGAATGTATATATGAAAGAACGGATGATGATTAATAACTCTTGTTGAATCTTCTGTTGAATCTTCTTCTGAATCTTCTTCAATCCACTTGTTCTTCAGATACATAATCTTGTCCACTTCTTATATAAAACTTGTATGACTAAACTGAATCTTAAGTTTCCATCCCATATGATTTAGATTTGCATTAACTTCCATAACTCTTGCTTCAATTAAAGCCACGTCAGCCTCAATTTTAGTGATTTTCTACCTTATCCCTTCGATACTAAAGGCGAGGAACCTGTTGTATAACTCTTGCGCACTCAGACTAATAAAATTCTTTCTCATTGCCTCCTCCATCTTCTTCAAATCACTCTCCCAAGATTGCATTTTTCCTAAATCTCTCTTTTTCACTTAGGATTTAAGGTTATAATTGAATTGTGATAAAAATCCATACTTAGCCCTTCTATTTATAGGCTCCAAACTCTTTCTGAAACTCCTAAGCATGTATTAGAATAGTCTCCCACATCAAAGCCAACCAAATCTCAATTAAAACTTCTCAAAACCAAAATTTGCACATATTTTTTTAACTGCCACGCTTAAGCGTCAGATTTTGATGCTTAAGTGCCCGTGCTCAATTAAGCACAGGTCAACTGAACATACAAATACTCATTCTAACATGTCTAAGTCATCTTTAAAAGACTTAGAATAATCACTAACATATCATATAATTAAAAATACTACTAGAATTTTCTAAATCACACCAAAAACATTACAATAAAAATAAACACACAAATAACTATAGGGTGCATCACATAGAGCACTTGGTTTAATTTCATTAGCCCGACGTAACCAGTGTGCAGCGTTTATTCTGGT
Organism: Phalaenopsis equestris; assembly: GCF_001263595.1. Classification (NCBI taxonomy): domain Eukaryota; kingdom Viridiplantae; phylum Streptophyta; class Magnoliopsida; order Asparagales; family Orchidaceae; genus Phalaenopsis; species Phalaenopsis equestris. The sequence goes on from NW_018250932.1 coordinate 24,684, forward strand.
TGACCCAACATAAAAAAATCATTTAATTTATGTTGGTCACCTAAAAAGTTGGATTTCAACTTGTGACCATTTACTTTGAATATTTGGTTTGTTTTAGGTTCTTTGACATCCATAGCTCCGTAGAGATAAAATTTTATCACAACAAATGGGCCCATCCACCTAGACTTATATTTGCTTGTAAATAATCTTAATCTTGCATTATAAAGAAAAACTTATTACCCTGGCTGAAAATTTTTAGTAGGAATCCTCTGATCATGCCACATCTTCATCTTTTCTTTGTAAATCTTAGCACTTTCATAAGATTCATTCCTTATCTCTTCAAGCTCATTCAGTTGCAATAATCTTTTCTCACTAGCATCCCTTAAATTTTAATTAAATTCTTTAGTAGTTCATAATGTTTTATGCTCAATTTCAACTGGTAAGTGACATCCTTTCCTAAATATTAGCTTATATGGGGACATTCATATAGGAGTTATGTATGTTGTCCTATAAGCCCACAAAGCATAGTTAAGTTTGATTGACGAATCCATTTTAGTTGGATTTAGAAATTTTTCCAATATTCTTTTAATTTCACGATTGGATAATTCAGCCAAACCACTTGTCTGAGGATGATAAGCAGTAGCAATTCAATGGTTTATATGATACTTCCTTAATAAATTCTCCATTATTGCATTTCTGAAATGACTTAGCCCATCAGTTATGATTACTCTCGGCATCCCAAATCTATAAAATATGTTTGCTCTTAAAAACTTTGCAAAACTTTGCAACTTTGCAACACTTTGAGCATCACATCAAGGTAAAGCAACAACTTTTATCCATTTGGATACATAGTCTACCTGTTAACAGTATATATATATTTTTGAAAGATGGTATAAATGTTCCAATGAAATCTAATCCCCAAACATCAAACATCTTAACTTCTAACACATAATTGAGGGCATTTCATTTTTTCTAAAAATATTGCCTACTCGTTGACATCGATCACAAGTTTTGATATAAACATTAACATCTCTAATGATTGTAGGCCAATAAAATCCAGATTGTAAAATTTTGTATGTTATTTTATCAAAACCAAAATGTCCCCCAAAATCAAAATTATGAAATTTTTTGGTAATTTCATAAGTTTCTTTTAAAGGCACACATCTTTGAATAATTAGATCATTTCCTTGTTTATATTAAAATGGGTCATCCCAAAAATAAATCTTAGCTTCATATAAGAATTTCATCCTATTTTGGTATATCTTTTCATTAGATATAATATCACTAATAATGAAATTCACAATGCTGGCATACCATGGAACATGTCACTCATAACATTGAACAATTCTTCATGTGAAAAATGTTCATTAATCTCTTTTTCAAAATTGAGTGGTTTCTCTAATTCAAGTCTGGACAAATGATCAACAATTTGATTTTCAGCTCCCTTTCTATCTATTATTTCAAAGTCAAATTCTTGCAAAAGAAGAACCCATCTTATCAATCTTGGTTTTGCATCCTTCTTTTTCATTAAATCCTTAATAGCGGAATGATCAGTATGCACAATACATTTAGTTCCAATAAAGTATGATCTAAATTTATCAAAAGCATATACTACTATTAATAACTCTTTCTCAATAATGGTATAATTAATTTGATCTTCAATAAGAGTTATAATATTCTAGTAGATAACTATGAAAATTTTATCATGATTTTGTCTTAAAACAGCACCAATAGCGTAATCACTAGCATCGCACATTAATTAAAAAGTTTTTCCCAATCTGGTGAAATAATAATTGGTGCAGTGACTAATTTTCCTTTTAATATTTTAAAAGCTTTTAGGCACTCTTTATCAACATTAAAAATTACATCTTTTTCAAGTAAATGTCATAGAGGTTTAACAATTTTTGAAAAGTCTTTAATATATCGCCTGTAGAATCCAGCATGTTTTAAAAAAACTCCTATTTTCCTTCACACTTGTTAGGTGCACCAAATTAGTGATCACTTGAATTTTTGCAAGGTTTACTTCCATACAATTTTCTAAAATTTGATGTCCCAAGACTATTCCTCCTGCTACCAAAAATTAGCATTTTTTCCCAATTAAGGACTAAATTTGTTTCTTCACAGTGTTTAAGAATTTTTTATAAATGTTCTAAACATGATTCAAATGAATTTCCAATCACTAAAAAATCATCCAAAAAAATATTAATCCCTTTTTCAATTAAATCACAAAAAATATCCATCATGCATCTTTGAAATGTAGCAGGTGCGTTACATAAACTAAAGGGCATTATTCTAACAGAAAATGTACCATAAGGACCGGTAAAGAGCATTATTCTAACAGAAAATGTACCATAAGGACCGGTAAAAGTTATTTTCTCTTAATCCTTAGGAGCTATTTGTATATGGTGATAACCAGTATATCCATCTAGAAAATGAAAGTATTTATGCTCAGCTAGTCTATCCAACATTTGATCTTGAAAGGGTAGGGGAAAATGATCTTTTTCAGTGGCAAGATTTAATTTTCTATAATCAATGCATATTTACCATCCTATGACTTGTCTTATTGGTATTAACTCATTATGTTCATTTAAAGTCACAGTCACTCCTCCTTTCTTAGGAACACAATCAATTGGACTAACTCACACACTATCTAAAATAGGGTAGATAATTCCAGCATCTAACCACTTTAGAATTTCTTTCTTAAAAAACAACTTTCATAATAAGATTCAATCTCCTTTGAGGATTAGACTTGGGTTTACAGTTCTCTTTCTTATGAATTCTATGCATACAAATTGAAGGACTGATTCCTTTCATATCAACAATTGTCCATCCAAAAACTTTCTTATAACTTTTTAAAGTTTCATCAAACTCTCTTCTTCTTCTATAGTTAATTTTGAGGAAATTATAATAGGCAATGTATACAAATCACCTAAAAAGGAATACTTTAAATGCTCAAGAAGCAACTTTAACTCAAGCTCAACAGGTTTTTTAATTGATGGACAAAAAGATGTATTTTTTTTCTATCGTGTCCAAAATTTCAAAACTTTCTTGAACATAATTTGAATCTTTCTTATATAAATCTTCATATTGATCTAATTCCTCTTACTATTCGTGTTCCAACTCTTTATCTTCAGATTTCTCTTCATAAGTTTAATTGAAATGGCATTCACTTAAATATCTAATCACATCCACTCTATAACATTCATCATCTTTACCTTTTGCAGTGCATTTAATTGATTTTGAAATATTAAATGTAACTGTTTGATCATTGACGCACATAATTAATTCTCCTTTTTTCACATATATCATTACTCTTCCGGTGGCTAAGAAAGGTCTCCCCAAAATGATAGGTATCTCCTTATCTTCCTCCATATCTAGCACAATGAGACCAATAAGAAAGATAAATTGATCCACTTTCACTAGGACATCGTCTATAACTCCTTTAAGACATGTTAGCTGCAGAGTTAGAGTAGTAGGGGTTATTCCTCCTAATCTTAATCTTTTAAATATTGATAATGACATAAGGTTGATGTTTGCTCCTAAATCATATAAAGCTTTTTCATAAAATCTGTCTCCTTTTACACATGGAATTGTCAAGCTACCAAGATATTTAAGCTTTTCAGGAAGCTTTTTTTGAATTATAGCATTGCACCCCTCACTATGTGCAACTGTCTCATTTTCTTCAAACTTCCTTTTCCTGTTAAGAATATTCTTCATAAACTTTACATAGCTTGGCATTTGTTCTAGAGCTTTAAAAAATTGAATATTAATTATAAGCTTCCTAAAAATTTCTAAAAATTTTGAAAATTTCTTATCCAACTTTTGTTGTCGGAGACTCTAAGAAAAGGGTGGTGGTGGTTTTTCCATATCAACTTTAAGTAGAGAAATAGGTCTCTCTAAATCGTTTGGAGCGTCCTCTTTTGGTTCTTCAATCTCTTCTCTCTCTACTTCAGTTTCTTTTTTAATTTTTCCATCCAATTCTTTTTTGCTTCTGAGTTGAATGGCTTTTACTTGATCTTTATTTTGTTCTTTCAGATTTACACTAGTATTACTAGGAAGTGTTCCTTAGGATCTTTTACTTAATGAATTTGCTATTTGTCTCAATTGATTCTCAATATTTCTAATTTCAGCTCCTTGAATTTGTAATTGATTTTCCATTTTTAACACCACTTCTTCTCCTTAAATTATGGATTACTGTTAAAACCTAGAAGATACATAGGTCTATAATTACTATTCCCTTGGTTTTTCAAATTTTCCAATGGTTTTTTTTTGTTCCCCCTTGCTGATTACTACTACCCAACGTATTATTCCAATTAAAGTTAGGATGGTTCTTCCAACCTTGGTTATAATAATTTGAATATGGGTTATTGTGCTTATTGTTTATGGCATTCAAAGTCTCTAATGATGCTTGAGAATCTACCATTTGACATAATGAATTCTCTTCAATCATAGGAATTGATTGAGAAAAATTCATTCCAAATTGGTCTAACTTCCTTGATATTGTTTGAAGCAACTTGATTTGCTAACATGGAAAAAGCTTCAATTTCATTAATATTGGCTAATTTTTTAAGATTTGCCCTTTCAGAAGACCATTGAAAATTATTTGTAGCTATCTCTTCAATTATAGCAATGACATCGATAATAGATCTAAGAGATCCAGCTAATCCATTGTAAAATGTTTGATTTATTAACCAATATGGTATAGCATGGTGTGGACATTTTCTTAAGAGTTATTTAAATCATTCCCATACTTCATAAATAGATTCCCCTTCAAACTGGCAAAAAGATGTAATATCATTTCTAAGCTTCGTAGTTTTTGATGGTGGAAAATATTTAGCAAGGAATTTTTGCCCTGAATCACTCCAAGTTCTGATAGATCCAGATGATAATGAATGTAACCATATCTTAGCTTTATCCCTTAGTAAGAAAGGAAATAATCTAAGTCTTATAACATCATCTGATACACCATCATATTTAAATGTAGCACAAAATTCTAGAAAATTAGCAAGATGTAAATTTGGATCTTCTGTTGGTGTTCCCCCAAATTGATTATTTGATATCATGTGGATAATAGTAATTTTAAGTTCAAATGAATTAGCCACTACACATTTGAATAATACAATGGAGTTCATCCACCGTAGGGTTTACATAATCTCTTAAAGGTCCAAATTCTTCAACATTTTGATTGTTTTGATTTGTCATTTCTTAAAATTTTTCAGTAATTTTTAATTTTTTAATCTTTTTAACAGTTCTTTCTAATTCAGAATTGTAAGACACAAGTCTTGTGGAACCTGAACTGCGCCTACATTATTATAAAAAACATAAAATAAAATAAAATAAAAACACACAAACAAGAACTTAATATATAAAAACAACACTACAATATTCCTATATTAAATCTTAAAGTTTAAATAAGCCTTTGTAAAAATAGAAATTTTTTCTTTCTAAAAACTCTTCTAAAAGTTTTGCAAATTTTTGTTATTAAACTCCCAGGTAACGATGCAAAAAACATAGTTCTAACTTTCTATATAGATGTAAAATGTGATGTATGCGATTAAATGTTTAATTTCTTTATTGTTATTCTTAATTTATAACAAAGTCAAAAACTTGATCTAAAGCAAAAGATAAGTAAGTTTTCCACCATGAAACAAATAAGAATACAATTATAGTATTTAAATATGGGATACTATGCAAGTATTCCTATCGTTATAGTATAATATAGGACTTTTTGATTAAGCCCCGAATATTAAACCCACAGAGAGATTAACAATATGCACTTTAGGAAATTAGAAAGTTTAGATGACAAAAAACTACTTTGCAAAATATTTTTACTTAAACTTAAGAGGCTATAATAGGAAGGAAAATTCAATTCTTTTTGTAATTTTTGATTTATGTAAATAAAGTAGCAACTAATTAACTTAACTAAATATTTGCAAGATGAAGGCTATATAAATAAAATATCATTTTCCTTATCATGAATCAATAAAAAGTATATTGTGGAAGTATGCTAAATGTGTTGTGCCAAATTGGAGCAATAATATTTTTTAGCTTTACTAGAGATGCTATAAAGAACATTGACTAATCTATGATTTGAATAGACTTACAAACTGGTTAGGTTTGGAAGATACTAGCTCTCACTCTAGAGTTACCTCTTCTCCATTCTCCCTCCACCTGGGGGCTAACATCTCTTATCAAAACCTAAAACTATAAATCAAATTCAATGCTTTAGCGTGTCACTCTAAAGTCCTCTAATTCTACACCCTTAAAATATTTATTTCCCTATTTATTTGCACTCAACCCCGTGTACTACATTCTCATTCATGAAATCAATATGTGATTATAACCATTTTTTGATTGAGACAATACCATCTCGGATCTTACATGTTCTCACAACAGATAATAACATCTTAATTGGTCAAATCAAGAAGTAAATGAAGTGCAAAGTTTCAAATAAATCATCACAAATTCTTCCAACTTTGAAGTCTAATACTTCACACAACATCCTTTAAAATCTTAATCACTTATTATTTTAAGGAAAAAGATATAGAAAACTACTCAGCATCCATGGAGAAAATACAACCACACATGAGTTTATAAGTAGAAATCATGCACATAAATAAGAAATCTAGATTAAAACCAAGTGTAGTCACGAAGATAAACACTTATCTCAAATTTATCTCAAATCCTCCCCACCAAACGTCTTGAGGTTCCTTTAAATTTTCTTCCTTCACTCACAACACAAACTAACACTCAAAATAAAAAGAAAGTAGCCGGCGGCGGGGGGGTATATGGTGTGGGTGTTGTGAATGATGGCTGTAAAGTCTGATGGGTGGTTGGCCTCTTCTCTTGATGATCCAAATCGTATTTAAAAAAAAAATCCAAAAAGTGCCTTAGTGTCCCTTCAAAATGTGTCTCCATTCAATGAATTTTCTAAAAGTTGCCTCCTTAAAATCCAATTAAATGAAGTTTCATGGTCATGGGATATTTCTTATGTTTTTACGAAGGTTTGCTTCAAACACCTCTTCAAAACTTCATCTAAGTTCAATTAATCATCAAATAACTACTTCTGGTGCTTAAGCACAGGTTACCTGGCACTTAGACGCGACCCTCTCGCACTTATGCGTCAGTCCCGGGAGCTTAGGCGCCCTACTTCTTTTTTGCTCCAAATTTGGCTCTTTTTCACTCCTTTTAGCATTCTTTATCTATTTGATTGTACCTTAAAAAAATACAAAAATACCTTCCATTAAAGCGCAATATCTCAAAAATAAGTATAAGAATATGTATAAAAATACTATATATTTTAGGTTTATCAATACTCAATTAATCAATTGATATTTAACTTAAAAGTTATGTAGGTGAATGCCCCTAAGGTATATTTATGTTATTAAATATTATGTACCCACTGCTAAAATTGGGCTTCCAGTGCTGAAAGGTGTTTATCATCCATCATCTTTTTTTTTTAAATCCCATCAAATGAATCATAATATCAAGCTTAGATCACTACCAAACCCTTAACAATTTCAATGGGATAAAGTGACATTCATTATGATTTTAAATTTAAGTGATACATATTCTTATTGAAAGCTCATATCATTTAAATTGTGGGCCTAAAATTAGTCAACTATCATCCTCTAACTTAAGCTCATCACTTGAGAATCATTTAATTTTGATCAACTTCCAAGTTTTGATAATCTAGAAAATTATAATTTTATTCTTATTATGGAATGGTGGCAAGTTGATTTCTACCTTTTAACCCATTATATATAAAATAATCCAGCATATTCATTGGGATCAAAATTACCCATTTTTCCCTTTGGTTAATCCTAAATTTTAATTAATGCACCATAATCTAAAATTACCACTTTGCCTTGAGGCTCTCCACCTCATAACTCATTAAGCATAACTCAAGTGACTTTAAAATTTTTAGAGACCCTATCTATAGAGTAATTAAACAATCAGAGGAGAAAATGTGGTTTCCAAATTTTAGTTTTATTTAAATAATTATTTTAATTAAAAATTTTTTTTCCAAATTAAATTATTTAATCAATCAAAATAAATTTTTTGGTTCATGGAAAAATTATTAGAGTTTTTCTTAAGTCAGAGAAACACTTAGGCAAAATTCCATGGTTTTTTGAATTAAATTCTAATTTTTATTTTATAATTATTTAATGATTTTTAGTGATTTAATTAAATGAAAAATATGTTTTATTTATAAAAATTATTTTTTATATTTTTATTAAACCTTCATGAGCCCAGAGATCTCAGAGAAAAAAAATTTATATTTTTATGATTTTTAATTTATTTATTATAATTATTTTAATGAGAAAAAAGGGAAATACACTTTTAAGCCCTATAGAAACTTATTCTTAACTTAGAAAACTTAGAAAAAAAAAAGAAAATTTTAATGAGTCCTAAGTGATCAAGGAACTATTAGGAACATTTTAAAATATTTTTTGTATTTTTGAAATTTTTAATTATTTTTAATTTAAAATATAGCTCAAAAATCAAGTATTTTATAAAAAATAACTTTTATTTTTCCTAAGTGCTCCTGATTACAAGGAACTCAGAAAATAAAATTTCATAATTTTTCTATATGTATTTAATTTAATATAATTATTTTTATAACAAAAATATAATGTTTCTTATAAAATCAACTTTATTGCTTAAACTTAATGAAATAATTTTTAAATTTTTTCAATGAGTTAGTATGATTTTTACACACAATGTGGAGTTGATTTTGTAAAATTTTTAATAGTATTTAATTTACATAAATTAATACAAGATATAAACACTTAGTTAAATACAGAAATGTACAAAATTATTAAAATCATCAAATTATTTTTTCTAAGCCACAAGAAACCTACTAAAATTTGTCTCATAATTTTTCAAGTGATATTTCAAATTATAAAATTAAATTAAGCCAAAATAGCCATCTTACATGTAAAATTAGAATTAGAAGCACAAAGATGTCCTCTAAAATTGGAAAAATTAAAGAACATCCCCTCTGTCATGAGAAACAAACCCTAAAAATTTCAAGCTATGGTGAGCAACGCTTAGTCATAATGAATTGAAATACTTCGGAAAGTATTTAATTAATTAAAAATTAAAGAGTCAACAAAAGATTTTTATTTTTGATCCACTAAGAGAATATTTTTAATTTATTTTTATGATATTTCTATGAAAAGATATGAATTTTTGAAGATGTGGCATTCAAATAAATTAAAAAAAACCCATATTTTTCTACTTATCCAGCTCAATATATGGCGGCTCCGAATGGTCATACGGTGGTTTGCTATTTGATGCTGCTTTTTGACTCAGCTTCCATGTGTCCTGGCTTATTATTCCATCCGCTAGTCCAACACGATCTCAACCATTCAAACAATACATGCGTGATCAGACGACATATGTTCATCGTCCCCAAGTTACTTAACTCGTAAGCCATCCACACTAAAACCTTAAGATCTCAAGCTAGACTCAACCCTAGACTTAAGATCTCAAGCTAGACTCAACCAAATCACTTTGGGTTTGTTCTTACAGCTTCATCTATTCAACATAAACCTATCTATATGGTTGATCAAGCATGAAAAAGAGTAAAAACGTTTGGAGAATCAATTTAAGCTCAGCTTAGGATGAGAGCTCAATACCTTTATCTGAGAGGGGAGGCCTCCATCAGATGGTTTTAAAAGCTATGATTGAGTCCAAGAAACCATTAGATAAAGTCCTTGGATGTGGTGAAATATCTAGGTATGATTTGATCAAAGCTAATTTTGGGTGTTTGTCTAGAGCTAGGTTAGAGGCTTTCTGTGATGGATGGGGATTCAACAGCTCTCACTCAAGGGATGGTGTTTGTGTATATTTAATATGATGGATGGGGATTCAACTCCTCTCACTCAAGGGATGGTGTTTGTGTATATTTAATTGGATTTTGGTTCATTATGGAGCTGTGGAAATATCTTTCCTAGTTTTGGGGCAAATTTCAGTGAGAAAATTGGCTTTATGGAGTGGCTGTGAGCGGCTAAGAGCAAGGGGATTGAACTTAGGATGGTTTCGAGAGGCTATGGTAAGATTTTTGCAAAATTTCCCCAAGGTTTCAAGCACTCTCCCCTTTGAGCATGGAGAGCTCAATTTATAGCCATGGCTACCTGATGGAGCTCAGGTGTTGGTATTGAGTACTAAAGCTTGCTGTGGTGGAAGGAAGAAATGCTCTAATAGCCAATGGGACTTAGCCAACCTAGGGTAGTTTAATTTTGGATTTTTGCTATTTGGGGCTCCCTTAGGCTAGCTATTTTGGGTGACTGAGGTGGTGGCTAGCCAGAGTCAGGTCACTTTTGGGCTCAAGGAGGCCATGGGGTGGGTAATGATGGTTAACTCTTAATGACAAGTGATGATGGCCGAGATATTTTATTTTAGGCCTAAAATGGGGTGAAATCCTCTAAATAAATGGAATATTGGTCCATATCCCATTCAGGATGGGCTAGGGGAGTCTTGCCTGGTCACTAGGATCCAGAAGGGGGCTGTAGAGGCTTTTGCATGATCAATTTGGCATGGCTTAGTTAATTTTGGTGCATGGGTTCAATTTGGGTCAAATTGGCTTGAAGTTGGGTTTAGATTGGGATAGCCATGACATTAGAATACAAAGATTGATCAAAATGGTGTAGATGATTGTAATTAAGGGTTTAGAAAAGATTTGGAGTGATTTTGAATTGATTTGGAGGTTCAATTTAAGGGAATTTGGACATTTGGTAAATTTTTGGGATGTTGGGAAAGATTTGAGTTGGGCTAGAGTTTGCCTAAGTCCCAATTGATGGTTCAAATTGGGATGGTTCAATATGATGTAGGTGATTGTCATGAATGATTTTAGATATCCATTTGATGGAAATTTTGGGGTTATGGAGTTCACTTTCGTGGGATTTGGGGACATGGCCAATTTGGGGCAAAATTGGGGGTTTTGGTTCAAGTTGATTTTGTGTGAAATTGAGACTTGAACAAGGCCAATTGAAGGTTCAATTTTATGTGTGAAAATGTTTTTAAGAGTTTATGATGCAAAATTGGGGCAATTGGATAGATTTGCGAGTTCAATTGAGTGAGATTTTGGTTTTGGGTCAAATTGGGGCTTTTTTGATTTGGGTTGAAATTGGATTCCAATGTAAGACAATTGGGCTTATATTTGTTTTAAATCAAGTTTTTACATAATGAATTTGAGTTTAGAATTGAAATTGGGGAAAATTGGGATCAAATTGGTGGACATTGGGAGTTAGTTGGGGTAATTGGGCCTTTAAAGGCAATTTGGGACTTTTTGTCAAAATAGATCAAATTGATCAAATTAGACTCAATGGAGTGGTTCAAATTGATTTTGGGGACATTTGAAGTGATTTTAAAGGTTTTGGGACAATTTGGGTCACCAAGAATATTTTGGTATTTTTTGCCAAAAGAGGGTTATTTGGGTAATTTTAGAAAATTTAGGGTGTTTTGGCAATTTGGGTAGTTTGAAATGGTTTGAGCTGATTTTTAAACAAATTTGGTTATTTTGGGGAATTTTGGGAATTTTAGCAAATTTTGGGGTTTCAAGGGCAATTTGGTAAATTGGGTAGAATTTGGGGCTAAAGGCTAGGTTTGGTATTTTAGTAAAATTGGGGTGTCAATCACCCTACATGAGCCATGGACCAATAAATTTCCTTACTTTGGTTCCTTCATGCACTGGTCTTAGCTAAACCCTAGCCTAGGGATAGTTGGTCTAGGGGACCATCTACATGAGTCTCCCAAAGGATCAAGGGATCAAAATCAGGTAGGCTTAGGTTTAAGGTTGTGAGTGTGAGTGGAAGTGTGAGTGGAAGTGTAATGTGCAAGTGTGTGTGTGAGACTGACCAAGACCAAACCACTAGAAGGTTGATCATAAGGCCAAGCAGTCCTATGGGGACTCCCCTTGAGCTCCCCCATATCAACCCCACCTACAAAGTGCTATAGGTTAGGATCAATAAGTGGAACTTAAAGTTGAGTAAAGAAGAGTTTAGAATTTCTAATGGTGAGGGTTCCTTTTGTAATCCTGTAGAAATAGTCAACAAGAAATTCCTATGACCAGACTCTAGGCTACTAAAGAGGAAAAACTAGACCTCAACCAAACATGAGGTCAATAAATAAACCCCCAATAGGTAGAGTGTGTTAGGCAAGCACATCCCACGTATTTGCATTGACCGAAAAGATCAACAAAACCAACATAGAATTCTAAGTCAACAAAATTAGAATGAAGTGTAAAATTGAGTGTCAATTGTTTCTTCTGGGGAATTAGCAAGTGAATATTCGAGTGAAACCAAGGATTCAGAACTAATGCTGGGGATTAGAAGGTGGATTTCAATTTATCAAGCTTCAGGTGCTTCGGAGGATGGGAATTATTATTTAAGTGCTAAACCTAAAATGGGAATTGAAATTCAGTTATCAATCCCAGAGTGAGAATCGGATGTCATACTCCATTTAAGGTGGCTTCACACCAACCTCGAGGAATTGGGGAGAGAATCGGATGCCATACTTGATACACCAAAAAAATATGTAGTTTTAAATATATATTTTTATGCTGATTTTTAATGACATTGCACTTTAAATATAGGTATGTTCATTGTATTGTGGAGGGTATATCAAATTTAGCTTTTTAGAGAAAAAGTAGAAAAAAGGACAAAATTTGGAGTCAAAATAGCTAATTTTGGGAAACTGGCGCAAGATGCGCCAACCTACAAAGAATTGGCACAAGATGCACCAGATTGGTGTAAGATACACCAAAACCTAGAACAACATGGTATTCAGCAAACTAGTGTAAGATGTTCTAGATTGGCGCACAATGTGCCACTTGATAGAGAGCTAGCGCAAGATGCCCCAAAGACGTCTTTTCGTTGATTAAGGCAGTTCTAGATGAATTTTGCAAGAATTTTCTAAGGGACACTTGTTCTAAACACCCCTTGGAGTGATTCAATGCATCTAGACACTTTAGAAGGTTTTATTTATGAAGGGATATGTCTCTTGGATCAATGGACATGTTTTTTGAATTCAAAAGAGTTAACTTTTGGATAGAATTTTTATGAGAATTTTGAAATCTTTTTGGAGGGAGATAGCCTTTGATAAAAGAGAGTGAAGTCTAAGGCTTGAAGAAGAGTTTGGAGTGGCATGTAAATGGGGGCAGCAAGAAGAGATAGAGAGGGAGAGAGAAAGTCATGGGCTTGGAGATTTTCTTCAAGGATTGTAAGAGGAGAGGGAAATTGAGAGATTTCTTCTTTGTTACATTTTCAAGAGAGAATTCAGAGTGCTTTTTTTAGTTTTCATAAGTTTACTTTTGAAGTTTAGCAATTAGTTTAATTAATTTAGTTCTTTTAAGTGCATTTTATTTAGCATACAGTCAATTACTTTAGGTTTATATTTCATACTTTAGTTTTGTAGTTTAGATTGTGTTTTACATTATAATCATAAGAATAATTAATTTTTTCTTATATGGTTTTTAATGTCAATAATTTTTAATGATTTGAACTTCAATCTTCATTTACTTTTCAATCTGGGCAATTAAAATATTAAAATGTGTTGAGAAACACATGTTCCAAAAGGGCTATGATTTCTACAAAATGGGGAGAATCACGTTTATTTTATTGGGAAAGTATGTCATCCATGGAGTTGGGTGCAAATAAACATGGATTTGGGTGCAAATTAATAGGAAAATATACTTTATCGAATGCATAATTGGAGATTTTAAGGTGACAGATTAAAATCCCCAATTTGGTTCAGTTGATTAGAAACTGATGCAAGATTGTTAGCTCTATGCAAGTTTGTGAGCCCTGGGGGGAGGGAGTAGTGGGAGCTCTGGAGTGGCAGCCAGTATCCTCCTAGCCTAACCACAGAATTAAGGACCAAAATTTTGATTTGTCAATGTTCTTTATGCACTCAAAAGAGGGTAAAGAATAAGATTGCTTGTATTTGACATAAAACTATTTGACATAAAATAGTTTATATTTATACCTTAAAAGGATTTTAATTTCTTCACAATCCATGTGCTCATTGTAAAGGGGAATGATGCTTTCTTAAATTTGAACTTTCTGTCACAAAAACTTTGTTAGTTTTCATAAGTTTTCTTTTCAAAGTTTAGCATTTAGTTTAGTTAACATTTTCTTTCAACTTCATTTTAATTAGCATTCACTTGTTACTTAATATTCAAATTTCACACTTTACTTTTTTATAGTTTTAAAAATTGTACTTTACATTATAATCTCAAGAATTTACTTATAGGCATTTCCAACTTCCCTATGGGAACGATATTTAGGACTTCATTTGAGCCATTTATTACTGGAGCGATATGTATACTTACGTTATTTTTAAAAGGGATTTGGTGGTTTAAAGCTTTTTAAAAGATAAAATTATTTTCACTGAAGTTATATTTGTTAGGATTAATTTACATATTTGTTATTGTATCTTTCGTGTGTATTTTGTAATATTGAAAAATAGTTGCAAAACTGACACACTAAATCCACTTGCATCAAGTTTTTGGCACCGTTGCCTGGAAAGTAACGAAAAGTGTTAGTATGTTATTTTATAATTTATAATATTTTTATTTTTAAAACTAAAAAAAGTGTTAGTATTTTCGTTTGAATATTTTTTTATTTAAGTGTGTTTGGTTATTTTAAATTACTTGTTGTGTTTGTTTATGCATAGTGTAAGATCTGAAAATTTAGTACCTTACGATTCTGAGTTAGAAAGAACTATTAGAAATGTTTGAAAACAACAAAAATAGAAAGATCATATTAGCAAAATGGCTTGCAATTTAAGTAATTCTAGAAATGAAAATGAACATCATCAGAGACCTTTAAGAATTTATGTTAACCCTACAACAAATAAAATTCATTTGAGTATACAAATCCCTGCTGTGGCTGCCAATTCATATGAGCTTAAACCTGCTATTATCCAAATGGTACAAAACAATCATTTTAGGGGAACACCAACTGAAGATACTAATTTATAACTTTCTAGTTTTCTAAAACTGTGTGCTACATTTAAATATAAACGAGTGTTGAATGATGCCGTCAGACTTAGACTTTTTCATTTTTTTCATTATGGGATAAAGCTGAGATTGGTTAAACTCGTTAGCACCAAGATCTATCAGAACAATTATTTCAGAACTTGGCGAGATTTATCAAAAAAAGTTTTATCAAAATATTTCTCACCTTCATAAACTGCTAAGCTTAAAAATGATATTACATCTTTTTGTCAGATTAAAGGGGGATCAACTTATGAAGCCTAAGAAAGATTTAAAGGTCTCCTTAAAAAGTGTCCACACTATGCGTTGCCAGATTGATTAATAATTCAAATTTTTTATAATGGATTGGGTTGGATCTCTAAGATCGATAATTGACGTTGTTGCTGGTAGATCATTAATGTCAAAACCATTTGATGAAGCATATTCTTTAATTGAAGAGATGATTACTAATAATTTTCAATGGCCCTCTGAAAGGGTAAATCCAAAAAAAGTAGCCATTATTCATTATTCTGATGCAGCATCTATATTAGCTGCACAAATAGCTACTATATTGAAGAAGATAGATTAATATGGAATGAGTTATTCTCAGACATCTCCTGTGCTTGAGGAAAACTCATTGGGACAAATGATAGAATCTCAATATTCTGATGAGATCTTATATGCAATAAACAATCATTCTAATAATCCTTATGCCAATTATTATAATCTTGGTTGAAAGAATCATCCAAATTTTAAATGGAGCAACAATAAATTTAATGTTGTAGTTCAGCAATGGAGAAACAACATTGCGAACCTTGTGGGAAACTACAACAAGCAAGGAGATCCAACTTATAAACCTTATTACCCTCCATGCTTTATTAATTTGCATAGTAAGGAGAAAAAGTTATCAATGGAAGAATTGATATTGCAAATGGGGAGTCAATTACAAAGTCATGGAGCTGTAATTAGAAACATGAAAAATCAATTGGGATGTATTACTACCCCACTTAGCAATAGACCTCCAGGAACGTTTCCTAGTAACGTTGAAGTAAATCCTAACGATCAGAATAAAGAGCAAATTAAGACTATTTAACTGGGAAGTGAAAAAGAATTAAAAAATTGAGTTCAAAAAGAAGTGGAAGTTGAATTTGAAAAAGATGAGGTGGAAAATTAACAATCTGGTGAAGATTTTCATTTTGAGTCATGAATGTCTTATTAAACTAATGAAAATCACTATAAAAGACAACTACAACCATTTCCTCAAAGAATGAAGCAGAAAAATAGAGATATCTAATTTTCAAAATTTTTAGAAATATCAAGGAAATTAACGATAAAATTTCATTTATTGAAGCTCTAAAACAAATGCCAACCTATGTGAAGTTCATGAAGGAAATGTGTAGATAATGAGACTGTTGCACTTAGTGAAGAGTGTAGCGCTATAATTCAGAAAAAGCTTCCTGAAAAAATTGTAGATCTCGGAAGTTTTACAATTCTTTGTGATTTTGGCAAAAGATTTTTTGGAAAAGCTTTATGTGATTTAGGAGCCAGTATTCATCTTATATCATTATGAATTTTCAGAAGATTGGGTTTAGGAGATATTTTACCTACAACTGTAACTATTCAATTAGTTGATCATTCGATTACCTATCCTAAAGGAGTTATAAAAGATGTTTTGGTAAAAGTTGATAAATTTATATTTCTAGTGGAATTTATTGTATTACATATTGAGGAAGATAAAGAAACTCCTATAATTTTATGAAGACCATTCCTTGCCTCTGGAGGAGCTTTGATAGATATGCACAAAGGAGAATTAACTATGAGAATTAGTGATCAAAAAGTTACATTTAATAGTGCAAAATCAATGAGATACCATGCAAAAGAGCAATAGATTGAATGCTTGAGAATGGATATTAATGAATATTTAAGTCATGAATATTTCAAAAAGAAATCTGAAAGGGAATTTGAAAAGGCATATGTGGAATATGAAGATGAGGATAAGATTCAAGATGAATCTACTAAAGTGAGTAGAGAAGATTTGGATTATGTTCAAAAAAATTTGAAATGTTAGATCCTACAGAAAGTAATAAGAATTTAATTTCATTTATGGAGAAACCTACTGAACTAGAATTGAAAACACTTCCTACACATTTGAAGAATGCATTCTTAGGAGATTTATCTACATTACTTGTTATAATATCCTCAGAATTAGCTAATAAGCAAGAACAACAGTTATTGGAGGCTTTGAAAAGATATAAGAAAACCTTTAGATGGACATTAGCTGATATTAAAGGGATTAATCCTTGGATTTGTATGCATAGAATTTTTTGGAAGATCAACATGAACCAAAAGCCGATCCTTAAAGGAGATTAAATCCTATGATTAAGGAAGTTGTTAAGAAAGAAATTTTAAAATGATTAGATGTTAAAATAATATATTTTATTTTAGACATTGCTTGGGTAAGTTCAATTCACTGTGTTTCAAAGAAAAGAGGAGTGACTATAGCGACAAATGTGAATAATGAATTAATACCAATAAGATAAGTCTGAATAATGAATTAATACCAATAAGGTAAGTCACTGGATGGAGAATCTGCATAGATTATAGAAAATTAATTTCTACCACTAGGAAGGATCATTTTACTTTACCTTTTTTGGACCAGACGTTGGATAGGCTGGCTAGGCACAAATATTTTGTATTCTAGATGGATATATCTGTTTTCATCAAATACCCATTGCTCTAGAGGACTAAGACAAAACAACATTTACTAGTACTTATGAAACTTTTGCTTTTCGGCAAATGCCCTTTGGATTATGTAATGCACCTGCAACATTTCAAAGCTGTATGAAGTCAATTTTCAGTGATTTAATTGAAAAAGGGAACGAAGTCTTTATGGATGATTTTTTTGTATTTGGAACTTCTTTTGAAATATGTCTAAATCATTTAGAAAAAGTTCTTGAATAATGTGAAAAGACTAATCTCGTATTGAACTGGGAAAAAAGACAATTTATGATGGAAGGAGGAATTGTGCTTGGGCATAAAATTTCATAAAATGGCATGGAAGTAGATCCCACAAAAATTTAGGTTATATCAAACTTACCTCCACCTACTAATGTAAGAGGAGTTAGAAGCTTTCTAGGGCATGCTTGATTTTACAGAAAAGATATTAAAGATTTTTTAAAAACTACTAAGCCTTTATGCAAACTTCTCGAAAAAGATAAAAAATTTGATTTTAACAAATATTGCCTTAAAGCCTTTGAAACTTTAAAGGAAAAATTGATCACTGCTTCTATAATTATTTCACCTTATTGAGAGAAACCTTTTGAATTAATGTGTGACGCTAGTGAATATGCAATTGGAGCTGTTTTAGGGCAGAAATATGATAAGATTTTTAAAGTGATATACTATGCTAATAAGACTCTTAATGATGCTCAAATTAAGTATACCCCCACTGAAAGAGAGTTATTCGCCATTGTGTATGTTTTAGATAAGTTTAGGTCATATCTGATTGAAGCTAAATGTGTTGTGTAAACTTACCATTCGTCTATTAAATATTTGATGCAAAAGAAGGATGTGAAACTAAGATTAATTAGATGGGTAATTCTGATGCAAGAATTTGATTTTGTAGTAGTCCATAGGAAATCGACTGATAATTAAATTTTTAATCATCTATCTAGGCTAGAACATGAAGAAATACATGACATGGAAAAAGAAATTAATGAAACTTTTCCTGATGAACAACTTTAAGCTGTAAAAGGATGAGAAATACCTTGGTATGCTGATATTGTAAATTATATTTTTAGTGGTATTTTACCATATGGGCTAACAAAACAACAAGAAAAGAAATTCATTCATGATGTAAAATATTATTTTTGGGATGACCCTTATTTATATAAATAATGCAAAGATTTAGTAATGAGATGATGTGTGCCTTATAAAGAAATTCAGGAAATTATCCAAAAATGTCATGATTCTGAATTTGGTGGTCATTTTGGGAATGATAGAACTATTCATAAATTTTTACAACATGGATTTTATTGACTTACTCTATTTAGAGATGTATATATATAAATTGAATTTTTTGATGCATAGGGATTGGATTTTGTGAGACAATTTATACCTTCATTCGAAAATATATATATATTGATTGCACTTGATTATGTGTCAAAATGGATTGAAGCAAGATTGGTTGAAAAATATAATATAATGCATAAAGTTGAAACTGCTTATCATCCCCATAAAAGTGGTTTAACAGAAGTATCTAGTCGCAAAATTAAGAGAATTTTGGAAAAAAAGTGTAAATCCTAATAAAATGGATTGGTCTGCTAGATTAGATACGACATTATGGGCATACAAAATAACTTATAAGACACCTATAGGAATGTCCCCTTATAGATTAATTTTTGGGAAGACTTATCACTTGTCAGAAGAATTAGAGCATAACGCTCATTTGGCTATAAAGGAATTCAATTTCAATTTGAAAGAAGCTGGTGAGAAAAGATTATTGCAATTGAATGAGCTTGAAGCAGTTAAGAATGAATCTTATGATAATCATAGGATTTATAAGGAAAGAATGAAAGAATGGCTTGATTGAAAGATAATAAAGAACAAATTTGAACCTTGATAAGAAGTTTTATTATACAATACAAGATTGAAATTATTTCCTAGAATATTGAAGTCTAGGTGGAAAGGGTCATTTCAAAGTTGTAAAGTCTATCTCTATGGAACAGTTAATATTAAAGATCCCAAGACTAGAAGGATATTTAAAGTAAATGGGAACAGATTAAAACCACATTTTGATGGTTAAAGAGTAGTTTTCAAAGAAATTATGACGTTGGGTCACCCAACATAACTACTGGGAATGTCGAGCTAATGACATTTAACCAAGCGTTTTGTGGGAGGCAACCCATATTTATCATTGTTTATATTTCATTTGTGTTTTTTGTTCAGAATATTTACATATATTTATATTTGTGTTTTTATAGAGTCCGTGTATTTGAGAAAATATTTAAAAAACATCTTTATTTACCTAATTTTATGTAAGATTTGAGAATTTTTTGGATCGAAATCGAAATGGAGAATTTTTTTGGAATTGACGCATGATGCCCCACATTCAAGAGAGTTGGCACATGATGCTCCAGAATCGACGCATGATGTGGTGCAATGACGAAAATGACATAAAACATTTCGAAAGGCAATTTTTGGCAATTTTTGGTGGGTTCTTCTCCTTATAACTCCCAAAAACTGATTCCAAAGTCCATTTTTAGGGGGAAAATGAGGGAAGAGTCACTAGATTTCAACTCCAATGGCATCCCACTATTAAAATTATGCTAGATTTAGAATTTTCAACCGGAGAAAGTTTGTCAATTTCAATGAACACAAGTTGCATGATCGTGTTCTAGTGAAGTGGATGCTAATCTAAGAAAGGGGGTTTATGAATCGAGGATTCAACACACTGAATAATCAAGTGGAAGAGATTATTGGGTAAAGATGCTGGAAAGTGCTTTGTTACACTACTGCCACCATAGTTGTCCCTATGGTGAAAGAGTTTTATGCAAATCTACATGGAATCAACCAAGAAATTGTTTACGTGCGAGGCAGGTTTGTGTAATTCACTCCTTCAAGATTAAACAAGTAAAGAGAGGAAGGCCGTTAGATGATTTTGATACAATAAAATTTGTCAATTTGATCACCCAACATAATTGTAACAACAAATAGAATCAAGGAGATTGATCCAGGAACGGGCATTTGCTAACCCAGGTAAGCTAGATCGAGAGATTGATCATTGTTAGAAATTTGGAAAGGTTTTGCTACTTCACTATAGTAGTGATTGTAACAGTGATTTTGGGAATTTTATACCAACTTGAGGTTCACTGATGAGGATCACATCCTTGTAATATGTAAGCAAGTTGAATTTTCTGGAGAACGGATTAATGATTTTTATGGGCTAAGGAATGTATTTCATGATGAATACACTGCATTTATGATGACTGATTCATCACTAAATGAAGTGATTGCCTGTCTGATAGATGGAAGAGGAGAATGGAGAATTAAAATAATAAAAAAGTTAACTTCTCTTCTTCCATGTTGACTACTCAGTCAAAGGTTTGACACCACTTCATCTCTACTAAATTACTGCCCACGAATCATCTAGCCGATGTAACGAAGGATAGAGATGTATTAAACTATTACATTCGGAACATGGAAGCAATAGATGTTGGTGCTCTCATATTTCATCATGCACGGAGCATAGCTAAGAGCTCTACAACTAGTGTTTTGTGTTACCCTGCCCTGATTTTAACTCTATGTGAGCAATCAGGCATAGAGTCCCATAGAAAAGAGGAAAGATTACAGCCACAAAATCCTATTGGGAAGCATATGATTCAGAGGGTTGACCATTTGGTTGAACCATTTGATAAGACCAGGAATGGTGGTAGTGATAAACCTTCTACATTAGCTACAGGGGCTTCTTCTTCTCGCTTTGCATCACTTGAGAACGTTATGGACCAACTCATGATTCAACAGTTGGATTTAGTTAATATTTAGAACCAGATTGGAGAAATTAGAGTAAGAAATGCTTATAACGATCAGTATAAGTAGAGGAAAGTTCAACATGATATAGCTTTTGAGGAAGCTATAGTTAGATATCTTAGAGGTGAATCCAATGTGGAAATTCCTACTTGCCCTAGCTACACTCCTTATGCTCCTATTCATGATGAAGATGAAGAAGAACAACAACAAGAAGAAGATGATGATTAGGAAGGCAATGAAAATTGATATTTTTAGGAGTTTAGTTTATCTGTTTGGTAGTTTGTTTGTCTATTATTTTGATTGGATGTTATTTGGTTAACATTTAAAACTGATGTCGTAAAAACTTTCATTATGTGTTATCAACTTAAAATTGTAATAGTAACTGTAGATTTTTACTTTTTCTACATTTTTAGTATTTTCAATTTTTATTTCTATTTTTAATTCTCAACAAATTCTTTAGAATATGTTATGTTTTATTTAATGCCTGTGTGTATTTTTAAAGTTAGTACGTGCAGTATACCAGAGCCCAGTTTTTATAGTCATAAATCCTCTACGGGTTAGTTTTTATTTTCATGCATTTACTATTTTCTTTCACCAATTGAATTTTGCACTAAGACATTTTTAAATTACTTAAAAATTTAAGTTTGGGGGAGAAAATTTCTTTTAAAAAGACGTAAACTAAATTTTATTTGTCCTTAATTAACAATACCCTTAAAAAATTAATTTAACATGACCTAGGATATTAAGATTTAACTTTAAATGACTATACATATTTTTTTTGTTAAGGAGCGCTAAAAGGCTCCATTTTATTAATAAACGAAAAAATTACAACTCACACAAAGGAAAAGGAACCCAACCTAAACCCTATACAACTCACACAAAAAAAGAAAAAGGGTTCCAATTCAAAAAAAGATATAAAATACAACTCACACCACACCCAAACCCATCCAAAAAATATAATAAAGAAGAAGTATGAATATACAGAGAATCCATCAAATCACCCCTAATAAAGTAATTAAGAATTTCAGGGAAATTATTAGTAAAAAATAGCTTTTTGAGTCTTTGTCCCTGCTTAGTAGCCCAATCCGCGCACTTATTTCCTTTCCGATGAATGAATAGCCAACAAACCTGAATACCAATAGTCCGAGCAAAGATTCTTTTTAAATGAATCATAAGATTCCAAGGATAATCTCTGTTTCTACAACAAAAAAACCATAGATCAAAAGAATCCATTTCAACTTCTAAATAATTCCAACCACATTTTAGAGCCACTTCCAGCCCCATAATCACAGCCTCTGCTTCAGCTTCAATAACGCTTGAAGCTAGAACAGGAGTAGAAAACCACATACTAGCCTTACCAGAAGAATCTATACAAATACCACCAATACCTGCAACAGAAGGAGACCAACTACCATTCGTATTGATCTTAATATACCCACCAACAGGAACAATCCAATGAACTAAAATAATATTATCTTTAGAATTTCTACAAAATTCAATATTAAATTTAAATAACATTCGCTTAATATTTGAATTAGAGGAAGGCTTAAACTTCCTATCTTTCAACATCTTACAAATAAAAACTTTAATAAAATAAAAACAGCTAAAATTAGAAAAAATCTTGCCTTCATGTTTACAAGTATTTTGAGCACACAAAAAAACTAAAAAATGATAACAGGAACAGACCTGTAATGCTTCGACCCATCCCACTGCCAAACTGCAAGCATGCCACTAAGGGAAGTGCTAGGAATGCGATTTCTGTCATAATCAAAAAGAGTAAAAACACGCTCCCATAAATCACTATCACATGAATAATTACAAAAAATATGATCTAACGTCTCAACATGCTTTTTACAGAAATAACAAATAGAAGTAATTCTTAAACCTCTAAGCTTTAAAATGTCATCAGTAGGCATAATTTTATGTAAAAGATCCCACATAAAGGAGTGATTATGATTAATCAAGTCATTTCAAGTCCACCGTAAATCCTTACCTTGTGAGGTATACAAAGACTTAAAGAAAATCTTAGTAGCAGAACAATTCAAATTACCTTTAAGCTTGTTCTTATCAAGACTCTGACTAATAGATATTTTAGCAATACGAGCCAAATACTCCCTATTAACCAAGTTAGCAAGCATATTAGTATTCCAATCTCTACCATTCCACACCTCCTGCATCTGTAAGTTAATATCAAAAGGCATGTCATAGCTTTCAGCTAAAGGTCCCAAACCATTCTAGTTATCATACCAAAAACTACACTTGCCTTCACCATGGTCCCAACAAAAATAAGATTTAGTACAATTAGCCACCTGAAGCATATTTTTCCAGATAAAAGAATCCTACGCTTTTCTAGTCAAAGACAAAGGGTGCACATCTTTACAATATTTTAGATGCATCATTTTAGCCTAGAGAGACTTACCATTACAAAAATTCAACCATAATTTCATATGATTGAGATGCATAATATCCATAAGAGAACGAAAACCAAGTCCACCCTTTTTAATAGGCTTGAACATTTGTTTCCATCTCATCCAATGAATTTTAATATCTTTATTAGCCCATAAAAATTTATTGAAAATACCTTACAGTTTCATACAAACATGACTAGGCATCTTCATAAAACATAAAGTAAATAAAGGAATAGAAGTAAGGACACTTTTAAGTAACATCACCTTACCCCCATAAGATAGTAGAAGTTTATCCCAATAAATAATCCTCTTCCTAATCTTATCAATAATATTCTCAAACAAATGCACTTTATGACGACATTCATCAAGATTAAAACCCTGATATACCATAGGAAAATCTCCCTTAGCATATTAAGTGAAATCCTGAATCCAATTCTTTTTAGCAACAGTAATTTTATTAGAACAGTAAAAATTACTCTTATTAGGATTGAAGATAAGCCTAGAAGCCTCTTGAAAATGCTCCAAACCCTGCCAAAGACCCTTAATGCTAATTGTATTAGCATCAGTAAAAATGATAAGATCATCAACATAAGCTAAATCATTAATATCATAACCACCTTTATATTTATAACTCATACTAGGAAATTGATAAAAGAGGCTATTAAGATACCTGTAAACATAATCTAAAGCAAGAATAAAAGTAAAAGGGGAAAGAGGATCGCTCTATTTAATACCTCTATTGGATTTGAAAAACCACATTTATTTCTATTAATAAGAACAGAGTAAAAATTATTGTTCATAATTCTTTTAATAATAATGCAAGAGGATAAATCAAAACCCTTAGCCTTCAAAACATCCATAATGAACTCCCATCTAATAGTATCAAATGCTTTCCTAATATCCAATTTAGAAATAACATTTCCACCTCTTCCATTTTTATCAATATCAAGACCAAGTTCCTGGGCAATAAGAGCATTATCACCATAAAATCTACCTTTAACAAAGGCCGATTGATTGTCAAAGATCAACTTATCAAGAAAAGGTTACAACTTATTCACCACTACTTTAGAAACTATTTTAGAAACCACTGTGGTTAGGCTAATAGGCCGATAAGCATCCCTAGTGATCCCCTTATTATATTTATGAATAAGAATATATTAGAAGCTTTAAAATATTGGGATGATCCTTCCCTTTGAAAAAATCTTACACAACACAAATAAGATCAGCTTTAATAATTTCCCAACAAAATTTATAAACTTCCACCAAAAAACCATCAGGACCAGCCGATTTATTGCCATCAATGCCATCCAAAGCCTCTATAATCTCTTTATTAGTAGGAACCTATCTAGGGCAAAATTATGAGGAGAAAACTCATTAATATTAAACAAAGAATTATCAAAAGGATCAAGAACAACACTTTCACTGTTAAAAAGATTAGTAAAATAAGAAATACCATCAGCTTCAATAGAATTACTAGCAGTAAGAAACAAACCTCTAGCATTCTTAATTTTACTAATATAATTAATTAACTTGTGTTGCTTGAGGAAAGCATGACAAAAAGCAGTATTACGATCACCATAAACAAAAAAAAATTACGCATAGCCTTGCTTGAAAAAAGCTTCTTCAATATTAATAGCCATAACTAATCTTTGTTGAGCATCTAAGAAACTGGAATGATCAATCCCATCCTCTTGATAATCTTTCTCAATACTTTTGAAATTTTTTTCAGCATTTAAAACCAAAGAATGAACATTTACAAAACAATATCGATTCTAGCCTCTTAGTTTGTTAGCCAATTTTTTTTTTAATAACCATAATAGTTTATTAGAAATAGTAACCTCATTACAAAACCATTTAGCTTTAACAAAATCTAAAAAGGTAGTATGTAAAGTCCACATATTCAAAAATCTAAACTCGTACTGTCGAACTCTATTATGCAAAGTAACAGATAGTAAAAGGGAAGCATGATCCAAACAACATATAGGCAAATGTTTAACTGAAAAAAATAAATAAAATAACATCCAGAGCTTGTTACCCAAAAATCTATCCAACCGTTCAAACACTTTGACCTTAAACCAGGTAAATTGATTACCTTTAAAACCAAGATCAAACACACCAGCATTAAGTAAAGCATCATTGAAATCACTAAAAAGTCTAAGATTAGGAGGCTTACCTTCCTTTTTCAGTTTAAATGACTATACCTATGTTTATGATTATTATGGTAAATTTAGGTAAACAGTTTTTAATAATAAAGGTCAATTTTAAAGTTAAAGATATTCGGTATGATAGGATAAGGCTATGTTTTTTTTATTTAAAGTAAAGAAAATGGTATTTTTGAAGTGTTAAGAATTTTAGAGTTTCATGTAAGAAGAAAAGAATGGGACTTTATGAAAATAATAAACTAATAGGAATTTATAAAGTGAAGAAAGGTAAGGGTTTGGACTTTAAGAAAAGGATAGTGAAGTTCAAAACTATAAACTATTAAAGGCTATCGAGATATAGTAATCCTCACTCGAAAAAGAAAAAAGAAAAGAAAGGATTGAAAAGACCTAAAATTAAAAAAGAAATAAAAAGAAAGAAAAAGAGAAAAGAAAAGAAAAGAAAAATGAGTGAGGAGATGCTTGAGGAGATGCCTAATCATTGGCTTCACTTGAATCACCTTAAGGAAAAGGCTTTATTACATTTTCTAAACTTATATTGGAGTATTAGTAGCATTATTAGAAAAGCTTTCATGAAGTTCTTTTTCATAAGAATATTCTAAGTATCCTTGATATGAAAATTTGCAATTCTTTTTGAAATGAATAAAGATTCAGAAATCTTAAATTTGATTACTAAATACTCTTAGACTTAGAGTTTGAATCTAAGTTATTAAATATTTTTCTTAAATTTTACTATTTTATTTATTAAACTAAAATATATAAGTTATAAGTTAATCTCTATCATATGTCATATGCTTTTATGTAGTAAAAGTGTCACTTGAGAATAAGTAACATTTAAGTTTGGGGGATTTTGATACACCAAAATAATATGTAGTTTTAAGTATATATTTTATGCTTATTTTTTGTGATATTGCAATTTAAAGAATGGTATTTTCATATTTTTTTGCAGGTATATCAATTATAGGTATTTGGAGCAAGGTAGTAAAAAGGAGGATATTTCGAGCCAAAACAGTGAATTTTGGGAAGCTGGCGCAAGATGCATCAGTTTGGCACAAGATGCGCCAACCTATAGAGAATTGGTGCAAGATGCACCAGAGTGGAGCAAGATGCGTCAAAACCCATAACAACGCTGTCTTTAGAAAACTAGCGCAAGGTACACCAGATTAGCGCATGATGCATCATTTGACAGAAAGCTGGTGCAAGATGTGCCAAATTTAGCGCAAGAAGCAGTGAAGATGACTTTTTACGGATTGAGGCGGTTTAAGACATATTTTGCCCAAAGTTTCAAAGAGACGCTTGTTCTAAACACCCCTTGGAGTGATTGAATGCATCTAGACACTTTGAAAGATTATTTTATGAAAGGATATATCTCTTGGATCAATGGACATGTCTTTTAAACTCAAAAGAGTTGACTTTTGGATAAAATTTTGGAGGGAATTTTGAATTCTTTTGGATGGAGGCAGCTTTTGATAAAAGAGAGGGAATTCAAAGGCCTGAAGAAGCGTTTGGAGTGGCTTGTAAAGGGGTGAAGTAAGAAGAGATAGAGAGGGAGAGAGAAAGTCAAGGGCTTGGAGATTTTCTTCAAGGATTGTAAGGAAAGAGGGACAGTGAGAAATTTCTTCTTCATTACACTTCTAAGAGAGAAATGAGATTACTTGTAAAGAGAGAAAGGCTTGGAGAGAACTTCTAGGGATTTGCTGGGGAAGGATTGTGAGATAAGTTTTGTCTTTTATTATCTTTATTTTGCAAACTTATTTTTATATATGA
Source organism: Phalaenopsis equestris (assembly GCF_001263595.1). Classification (NCBI taxonomy): domain Eukaryota; kingdom Viridiplantae; phylum Streptophyta; class Magnoliopsida; order Asparagales; family Orchidaceae; genus Phalaenopsis; species Phalaenopsis equestris. Next base: position 52,508 of record NW_018250932.1, read on the forward strand.
AATTTGTATTTTGTCGTATCTTTCTCATGAATTCTGAGTAGACTTTTTTATCCTTCTCCTTACTTTGAGATACGGTTTTGTGAAGAATTGATTTTGCTTTATACGGTTTTAAATGTCAATAATCTGTGATGATTCAAACTCTGGTCTTCATTTACTTTTCGATCAGATCAATTCTGATCTAGCTAATTAAAATGATAAAATATGTTGAGAAACATATGTTTCAAAAGGGCTATGATTTCTACAATATGGGGAGAATCACATTTAAATTCATGGGAGAGTATTTCATCCATAAAATTGGGTGCAAATAAATAGGAAAACATAATTTGTTTAATGCAGAATTAGAGATTATAAAGGAACAATTACAATCCCCACTTTGGTCAGATTATTGGAAACTGATGCAAGATTTTTATCCCTCAGGTGAGGGAGTATTGGAAGCTCTGGAGTGGCAGTCGGTATCCTCCCAGCCTAACCACAAATTAGGGAAGAAACTCTGGATTTATCAATGTTCTTTATGCACTTGTAAGAGAGTAAAGAATAGGATTGCTCCTATTTGGTACAAAATAGTTTATATATATTTTCAAATATATATATTTTCAAATCAATCCATATAATCATTGTAAAGGGGAAGGACGCTTTCTTAAATTTGAACTTTCCATCAAAAACGCTTTCTTAAATTTGTCTTAAATTTGAACTTTCCATCAAAAAAACTTTGTTAGTTTTCGTAAGTTTATTTTAAAAGTTTAGCATTTAGTTTAGTTAACTTTATCTTTCCACGACATTTTAATTTGCATTCACTTGTTACTTAATATTCAAATTTTGCACTTCACTTTTTGTAATTTTAAAAATTATACTTTACATGATAATCTTAAGAATTTACTTATAGGCATTTCCAACTTCCCTGTGGGATCGAGATCTAAGACTCCTTTAGGCCTTAGTGATATGTATATTTGCGTTATTTTTAAAGGGGATTTGGTAGTTTAAGGATATTTAAAGATAAAACTATTTTCACTGAAGTTATTTTTGTTGAGATTAATTTGCATATTTGCTATTATATTTAACGTGTGTATATTGTAATATTGAAAAATATTTACAGAATTAACACACTAAATCCACCTGCATCAGTACTCTATTTATGGTGGCCTTAAAACCGATCTAGAAAGATGAGAATGGGATGTCATACCCCATTTAAGGTGGTCTTAAACCTATTTCAAGGAAATTGTGTCACATTAGGAAGGAAAGCTCGATGAATCATATCTAACTTAAGAGGTGGAAGAAAGACCATATTGAGAAGGAAAGTCCGATGACTCACATCCAACTCAAGAGTTGATAAAAAACATATCAGTATGTTAGGAAGGAACTCATGATGACTCACATCCAATCTAAGAGGTAGCGAAAAGATTAGATTAAGAAGGAAAGTTCAATGAATCAGATCCAATACAAGAGCTGATCGAAAACATATCACCATGTTGAGAAAGAAAGCTCGATGACTCACATCCAACCCAAGAGGTAGTGGAGAGACCAATTTAAGAAGGAAAGCTCGATGACTCACATCCAACTCAAGAGCTGATTGGAAACATATTACTATGTTGAGAAGGAAAGCTCGATGATTCACATCCAACCCAAGAGGTAGTGGAAAGATAAGATTGAGAAGGAAAGCCTGATGACTCACATCAAACTCAAGAGCTGGTTGGAAACATATCACTATGTTGGGAAGAAAAGATCCATGATTCACATCCAACCCAAGAGGTAGCGGAAAGACTAGATTGAGAAGAAAAGCCATATGACTCTTATCCAACTCAAGAGCTGATCGGAAATATATCACTACGTTGTGTAGAAAAGCTTGATGCCTCACAGTCAACCTAAAAGATAGCATAAAGATCAGACTGAGAAGGAAAGCACGATGACACACATCCAACTCACGTGATGATCAGAAACATAACATTACCTTGGGAAGGAAAGCTTGATGACTCACATCCAACTCAAGAGATAGCAAAAAGATCAGATTGAGAATGAAAGGATGATGACTCACATCCAACTCAAGAGCTTATCAAAAATAGTGGGAAGGAAAGCTCAATGACTCACATCTAACGCAAGAAGTAGTGGAAAGACCAGATTGAGAAGGAAATCTCGATGGCTCACACCCAGTTCAAGAACTAATTAGAAATACATCACTACATTGGAAAAGAAAGCTCGATGACTCTCATCCAACCCAAGAGGCAGTGGAATGACCAGGTTGAAAAGGAAAGCTCTACGACTCACATCTAACTCAAGAGCTGATCAAAAACATATCACTACATTGGAAAGTTTGATGACTCACGAACAACACAAGAGGGAGTGGAAAGACCAGATCGAGAAGGAAAGCTCGATGAATCACATCCAACTCATGAGCTGATCGAAAACATATCACTACATTGGGAAGGAAAGCTCGATGACTCACATCCAACCCATAGCGGAAAGATCAGATTGAGAAGGAAATCTCGATAAATTATGAGGTAGCAGAAAGATCAGATTGAGAAGGAAATCTCGATAAATTACATACAACTCAAGAGCTGATCGGAAACATATCTCTACATTGAGAAGGAAGGCTTGATGGCTCACATCCAACCTAAGAGATAACAAAAAGACCAGATTAAGAAGGAAAGCCCGATGACTCAAATCCAACTCAACAGCTGATAGGAAACATATCACTACATTGGGAAGGAAAGATTGATGAATCACATCCAAACAAAGAGGTAGTGGAAAAACCTGATTGAGATAGAAAGCCCAATTACTCACATCCAACTTAAGAGCTGATCGGAAACATATCACTACATCGGGAAGGAAAGCTCGATGACTCACGTTCAACCCAAGAGGTAGAAAAAAGACCAGATTGAGAAGGAAAGAATGATGACTCACATCCAACTCAAGAGCTAACCAAAAATATATTAATACATTGTGAAGGAAAGCTCAATGAATCACATCCAACCCAAGAGGTAGCAGAAAGACTAGATTGAGAAGGAAAGCATGATGACTCACATCCAACTCAAGAGCTGACCGGAAATATATCACTACGTTGGGAAGGAAAGCTCGATAACTCACATACAACCCAAGAGGTAGTAGAAAAACCAAGAAAAGCATGATGAATCACATCCAACTCAAGAGATGATAAAAAATATATCACTACATTGGGAAGGAAAGCTTGATGACTCATATACAACCTAAGAGTTAGCACAAAGACCAGATTGAGAAGGAAAGCATGATGACTCACATCAAACTGAAGAGTTGATCGGGAATATATCACTATGTTGGGAAGGAAAGCTCGATGACTCACATTCAACCCAAGAGGTAGCGAGAAGGAATCATAAACTCGATACTAACCCCAATAACAACATAAAAATAGTGTAGAGAAATTGTGTTGTTGAGCTCATAGATATGTGACATGTGAAGATTTACATTAGTGAGGAAAATTTGTAAGATTTTGTGCAGAGTGTGAAACTTCAAGAGGATGTGAAGAAATTGGTGCAGACAAGGATAGTCGTGTTGCAAAAGCAGAGAAAGAAACCGCAAACTCAAGAGAAACAAACTCAACAAATTTGTCATTTTCTTTTCTTATTGTCTTTATCACAATTTAATTATAAAAGTACGTCATTTTCTTTACTTATTGTCTTTATCACAATTTAATTATAAAAGTACATTTTCAAATTTTAATTTTCATTGGTTGATGATAAAAAACAACTTTAAATTATAATATCAGACTTTCATTGTATTGTTCTTCCTTCATTATAAATTAGAACCAACGTATGGTTCCACGACTCTTATCAATCGCACAAAAAGGGCAATTTGACAAGCATGTTGAAATCTGAAAAAAATTTCATTAATCTGTTTCAAATAGGTGTTACAGACTGAATGCACGCTGAAGCATCAAAAGAGACAACATGCTGAATATATCTGAAACATCATATGCTTAGTAAATATCATATATTGAACACATTTGATACATTTAAAATCATATCTTCTTAATCATGACATGGTAAAAATGTGTCCACTGACTGTCTTTCGGTCCACTATGGAGTGAGCTCTTGATCAAGCTGACCTATTAAGCCACGCTCTAGGACAAGAATTCCTTTTACATGTACTTAGAGGTGCAACCATCTAATAGCTCATACGGGCGCAACTCCTCTAACTCTGGATCTGGAAGCCATACAGTAATTTACTATCATCCATTCTTTTGAATGTCATAGACACTCAACGATGTCGTACTCCTGGAATGCAGTGCTTCGCTAAGTCTGCTCCATTTCCCTTCAAAATTAGTACTGAAGCCATTAGTAGTGGAATCGTGACAGATCCTCTGAACTCCCTAGAGCCAAAAACATTGATATCTTTTCTGAATAGGATATTACTTTGGCTCATGAAGGACACCATGTAGAAGGGCCTTACAAATCATGGTTGTCTATGTGTGGAGGGATACAATCACCTTCATCCTAAATATTAATTATGCAACTATTCAAAATGCAGTCCGCTGGTAGTATACTCCATCTGACCATCCTTTTGATCATTCTCTTTATCTAGGAAGGTAGAGGATCCACCTCTTCGTATCTTAGGATACCCGGGGGGTTCCCTTTCCTATCTTCAATAAAGTTATAGTAGCAACCACACTAAACGGTTATCCTGCCTTTCCCATGCATCCATTTTTGCGGCTCTAATTATGTTTTCTTCATTAGTAGACCAGCTCAACCTCTATCTCTCAGGTCAAATACACAGTCAAGAATTCTTCTTTCATCATTTTATTATTTCATCATTTTCGGAGAAAACTCCTTTATATAGCTCTAAGCCTTCCAAAATGTTGACAATCTTTCCTTGAATTTATTCATAGAATTTGAATTCTTTATTCTTAACTCTATTCATTCTTTCTAGTTACGTCATGGGAATACTTTGAGATTGTTAGGATCGCTCCGTCATCTCAACATCTGTAGGATACCATGTTTGACTCAACACTGTAGGTAATGAAATATATGACTCAGTGTCTGGGTATGCTGCCTCCTGGCATCATATATCGGTGGTTGTTAACTCGTTAAAGGAACTGTAGTGATCCAGATGAAGAACATTACATCTCAGACATTCCACAAATGCTCCTACTATTGATGCTTGTAGACGAATTCCAATGTTGCACATCGTGCAACCCCTGTAAAGTGCATCTGGAATCACTGGTAGTGTCTATTTTGTAACAAACTCTGACTCATCCTATATAACATGCAGACTAGTAGAAGTATCTCTCATGCAGGGATCATAAATTTTTCACTTAGAAATCATGGTGAGTGTATTTTCTACCTCTTTCATACGTCTCTTTTCCTCATGTAAGAAGGCTCTGTGCTTGCGATGATTAGCGTTGCGGCATTGAGATCTTCTTAATGGTGCATCTGGCATTATTTTTTCATCTGCACTGATTAAATTCCCAGTTGGTGCAGTTATCATGGACTGCAAATGTCTAGTCCCTTCCATCGGATTTTGTTGTGTTATTACTTTCTTCCTCTTTAATGAGTAATCTTCTTTGGTAATGATCATTAATAGTGATGATAATCCTTCTTTCAATTGGTGACTGACTATGTCCATAAGAGGACCCTCATAGTCCACGTTGACCTGACTAAAGTCTAAGTCAAATTCTACGATGCCACCCTGAGTTGCCTTTTCTTTTTACAATGCGATATTCAAGTCATCTATAAAGGTGAAAATCAGCTTTCATCTTGACATTTTTTTTTGCAGAAGACTAAAAAATGTCAGTGCACTGAAATTCAACATGAACAAGAACAAAAAAAGAAGCATTTATTAAACAAAAATTTTAATTTATACAGATACAAATTTTATTTATTTAATTTAATTTAAATAAATTTCAAAAGTAAGTACAAAAGGAGGAAGTCAAAGTGAAAAAATTCAAAAAAAATTATTTTATTGAGGTTAATTTTATTACAAAATTTTTGGACCAAGTCACAAACGTTTGACCAAATAAATAACCCCAGAATAATTAAAATAAATAAGCAACAATTTTCAAAAATTCATTTCAAGCAATGTCACATCTGGTAGTATGTCTTCAAGTAGCGGTCATTAACAGACAACATAGGTCTTTTGCTCCGAAAATCCACCAGGTGGTAAGATCATCCTGAATAGACCTTCTCCATGAAAAATGGTCCCTCCCAAGTTGGTTCAAATTTTCCACTTATCTTGCAGTGTGTAAGAATAGGTCTTTTGAGAATGAGAACAAGGTCACCAAATTTGAACGCCTCAGGTGCTCTCGAGCAAACCAACTTGTCATGAGCCACACAATCCTCGCTTGGTTGAGCTCCAAATGTTGTTGTGCTTCTAATCATTTTCCCTCGAGACTTTCCAATTCATCAAATCTGAGTTTTAAACCTTCTTTTATTGTGATTTGATTGGCAAAGAAGATTCTCAGACGGTGTCTGGACTTCTAGCGATAGTAAAACCTCAAACTTGTACACAAGTGCATAGTGTGAACATTGAGTGGGAGTTTTGAACTTTTTCCTGTAGGCCCACAAAGCTTCTAATAATTTATTATGCCAATTTATTTTGTTTTCGTCCAATGTCTTCTTTAAGGTTTGCACGAGTGTTTTATTGAAGGTCTCGACCAGTCTATTTTCCCTGGCATAATAAATTGTATAGTATCTCTAGTCGATCCTATGTAGTTTAACAAATTTGTTGATCTTTGTGCCCTTGAAGCTTATCCCATTATGGGAAATCACTCTGCGTGAAACACCAAAATGGTAGACGACTTAGCTCTTGAATATTGCAAAGCATGCTGTGTTGTACCTCTCATAACAGCACTGCCTCTGCCCACATGGAGAAGTAGTCTGTTGAGGTAAGAATAAATCTATGTCCCTTAGAGGGAAGAGGGTCTATCGGAGCAAAAGTAGCAAAAAGGATTAAATTTGGAGCCAAAACAGCGAAATTTGGAAAACTGGGAAACTGGCACAAGATGCGCCAACCTACAAAGAACTAGCGCAAGATGCCCAAAATCCATAACAACGTAGTCTTCAGAAAACTGGCGCAAGAAGCGCCAGATTAGCGTGTGATGCGCCATTTGAAAGAGAGCCGACGCAAGATGTGTCAAAGATGACTTTTTGTTGATTAAGGCGGTTCTAGATGAATTTTATGCAAATTTTCAAAGGGACACTTATTCTAGACACCCATTGGAGTGATTTAATGCATCTAGATACTTTGGAAGGTTTTTTTAATGAAAGGATATGACTCTTGGATCAAATGAAACATCTTTTGAATTCAAAAGAGTTAACTTTTAGATGGAATTTTGAATTCTTTTTGGAGAGAGACAGCCTTTGATAAAGGAGAGGGAAGTCTAGAGCTTAAAGAAGAGTTTGGAGTGGCGTGTAAAGGGGCGATAGCAAGAAGAGATAGAGAGGGAGAGAGAAATTCAAGGGCTTGGAGATTTTCTTCAACGATTGTAAGAGAAGAAGGAAGGTGAAAGATTTCATTTTCAATATACTTCTAAGAGAGAATTGAGAGTTCTTATAAAGAGAGAAAGACTTGGAGAGAACTTTTAGGGATTTTCTTAGGAAAGATTGTGAGATAAGTTGTCTTTTATTTCTTTTATTTTATAAATTTGTTTTTATATATGAAATCTGTGTTTTATCGTATACTTCTCATGAATTCTTAGTAATCTTCTTTATACTTCTCCCTACTTTGAGATATGGTTTTGTGAAAAATTGATTTTTTATATAGTTTTTAATGTCAATAATTTATGATGATTTTAACTCTAATCTTTATTTACTTTTTGATTTGGCCAATTGAAATGTTAAAATGTGTTGAGAAACATATGTTCTAAAGGGCTATGATTTCTACAGCATGGGGGGAATCACGTTTGATTTCATGGGAGAGTATTTCTTCCATGGAGTTGGGTGCAAATAAATAGGGAAATAAACTTTGTTGGATGCAGAATTAAGGATTTTAAAGTGATAGATTAAAATCCCCAATTTGGTCCTGTTGATTGGAAACTGATGCGAGATTGTTAGCCCTTAGGTGAGGAAGTAGTGGGAGCTGCGGAGTGATAGTCGGAATCCTCCCAGCCTAACCATGTAATTATGGACCAAACTCATGATTAGTCAATTTTCTTTATTCACTCGGAAGAGGGTAAAGAATAGGGTTGCTCCTATTTTGCATAAAGCAGTTTATATTTATATTTTCAAATGATTTTAATTTCTTCACAATCCATATACTCATTGTAAAGGGGAATGATGTTTTCTTAAATTTGAACTTTCCGTCACAAAATTTTTTTTAGTTTTCATAAGTTTACTTTTGAAAGTTTAGCATTTAGTTTTGTTACTTTTGTCTTTCAACTGCATTTTAATTAGCATTCACTTTTTACTTAATATTTAAATTTCTCACTTTACTTTTGTAGTTTTAAAAATTATACTTCACGTTGTAATCTTAAGAATCTACTTGTACGCATTTCTAACTTCTCTGTGGGCTGGATATTTAGGACTCCATTAGAGCCCTTTATTACTTGAGTGATACGTATACTTGCATTATTTTTAAAGGGTATTTGACAATTTAAAGATTTTTAAAAGATATAACTATTTTAACAGAAGTTATTTTTGTTGGGATTAATTTGCATATTTCCTATTATATCTATCGTGTGTATTTTGTAATATTGAAAAATATTTCCAAATATAACACACTAAATCCAACATCATCAAATTTTTGGCACATTTGCTTGGGAAGTAACAGAAAGCATTGGTATTTTATTTTACAATTTATAGCATTTTTATTTTTAAAGCTAAAAAAAATCTAAAAAAATATTAATAGTTTAGTTGTTGCTTGGGAAGTAACAGAAAGCATTGGTATTTAATTTTACAATTTATAGCATTTTTATTTTTAAAACTAAAAAAAATCTAAAAAAATATTAATAGTTTAGTTTGAATATTTTCTTATTTAAGTGTGTTTGCTTATTTTAAATTACTTGTTGTGTTTGTTTATGTGTAGTGTAAGATATAAAAATTTAGTACCTTACGATTCTGAGTTAGAAATAACTATTACAAAAAGTTGAAAATAATAAAAAGAGATAGAGCATATTAGCAAAATGGCCTGGAATATAAGCAATACTGTAAATAAAAATGAACATCATCAGAGACCTTTAACAGATTATGCTAATCTTAAAGCAGATGAAATTTGTGTGAGTATATAAAACCATATTGTAGCTGTCAATTCATTTGAGTTTAAAACTGCTATTATCCAAATGATACAAAACAATCAGTTTGGGGGAACACCAACTGAAGATCCTAATTTACACCTTGCTAGTTTTCTAGAATAGTGTGCTACTTTTAAGTATGATGGAGTGTTGAATGATGCTGTCAGACTTAGGCATTTTACTTTTTCCATAAGGGATAAAGCTAAGATATGGTTAAACTCATTAGCATTGGATCTATTAAAATGGATCTATTAAAACTTCTATTGGAATTTTGAGTGACCTAATACAGAAATTCTTGGCTAAGTATTTTTCACATTCAAAGACTATTAAGTTTAGAAATGATATTACATCTTTTTTTTTTCAGTTTGAAGGGGAATCAATTTATGAAGCTTGGGAAAGATTTCAAGATCTTCTTAGATAGTGTCAACACCATGCATTGCCAAATTGGTTAATAATTCAAACTTTTTATAATGGGTTGATTGGATCTCTGAGATTGATAATTGAGGCTATTGTTGGTGAATCATTAATGTAAAAACCATTCAATGAAGCATACTGCTGAATCATTAATGTAAAAACCATTCAATGAAGCATACTCTTTAATTGAAGAGATGGCTACTCATAACTTTTAATAGCTCTCTGAAAGAGTAAATCTAACAATTGAAGAGATGGCTACTAATAACTTTTAATAGCTCTCTGAAAGAGTAAATCTAAAAAGAGTAGCCAGTATTCATGATTCTGAAGCAATATATATGTTGACTGCACAAATAGCTGCTATATCAAAGAAGAAAGATTAATATGGAATGAATTATTCTTTGACATCATCTTTGTTTGAGGAAAACTCTATGGGACAACTGATAGAATCTCAATCTTCTTTTGAGACCTTAAATGCAATAAATAATCTTTCTGATAATCCTTATACCAATTATTATAATTATGGTTAGAAGAATCATCCAAATTTTAGTTAGAGTAACAATAACTCTAATGCTGCAAATCCTCAATGGGGAAAACACTATGAATGCATTGGGAAACTCCAACAATCAAAGAAATCCAACTTATAAAACTTATTATGGTCAAGGTTTTAATAATTTGCAGAGTAAGGAGAAAAAGTTATCAATGAAAGAATTGATATTGCAAATGGGGAGTCAATTACAAATTCAAGGAGCTTCAATTCAAGGAGCCAAATTCAAGGAGCTTCAATTAGAAAAATGGAAAATAAATTGGGATGTATTGCTACCACACTTAGCAATAGATCTTCAGGAACTTTGCTTTGTAATGTTGAAGTAAATCTTAAAGATCATAACAAATGGTAAATTAATGCTATTCAACTGAGAAGTGGAAAAGAATTAGAAAATAGATTTCAAAAAGTTAATGTTGAAGTTGAAAAAGATAAGGTGGACAGGAAACAATCTAGTGAAGATTTTCATTTTGAGTCAGAATGTCCTATTAAAATAATGAAAAGCACTGTAGAATGACCACCACCTTTATTTCCTCAAAGATTGAAGTAGAAAAATAGAGATAACCAATTTTCATATTTTTTAGAAATATTGACGAATATAACGATAAACATTCCATTTATTGAAGCTTTGGAACAAATGCTAAGCTATGTGAAGTTCATGAAGGATATACTTAATAAGAAAAGGAAGTTTGAAGATAATGAGACTGTTGAACTCAGTGAAGAGTGTAGCGCTATAATTCAGAAAAAGCTTCCTGAAAAACATAAAGATCCTAAAAGTTTTACAATTCCTAATGCTATTGGCAAAAGATTTTTTGGAAAAGCTTTATGTGATTTAGGGCCCATTATTTATCTTATGCCGTTATCAATTTTCAAAAGGTTGGGTTGAGGAGATATTTCATCTACAACTGTAACTCTTCAATTAGCTAATCATTCGATTACCTTTTCTAAAGGAGTTATAGAAGATGCTTTGGTAAAAGTTGATAAATGCATCTTTCCTGTGGACTTTATTGTATTAGATTTGGAGGAAGATAAAGAAATTCTTATCATTAGGAAGACCATTCCTTGCCACTAGAAAAGCTTTCATAGATGTGCAGAAAAGAGAATTAACGATGAGAGTTAGTGATCAAAAGGTTACATTTAATATTACAAAATCAATGAGAAACCCTACAAAAGAGAAAGAGATTGAATGCTTCAGAATGGATATTAATGAATATTTAAGCCATGAATATTTCAAAAAGACATTTAAAAGGGAGTTTGAAAAGGAATTTGTAGAATACCAAGATGTGGATAAGATTCAATATGAATCTACGGAAGTGAGTAAAGAAGATTTGGATTATGTTTAGGAAAATTTTAAAATCGTAAATCCTTGAGAAATAAATAAGAATTTAATTTCATCTGCGGAGAAACCTCCTTAATTATAACTAAAAACACTTCTTGCACATTTGAAGTATGTAATCTTAGGATATTTATCTACATTACCTATTATATTATCCTTAGAATTAACTAATAAGCAAGAAGAACAGTTGTTGGAGACTTTGAAAAGATATAAGAAAACCTCTGGATGGAGATTTGCTGATGTTAAAGGAAGCAGTCCTTCAATTTGCATGCATAGAATTTTATTGAAACATCAACATGAACCAAGAGTTAATCCTCAAAGAAGATTAAATCCTATGATGAAGGAAGTTGTTAAGAATGAAATTTTAAAATTGTTAGAAGCTGGAATAATGTATCCAACTTCAGATAGTGCTTGGGTCAGTTCAACCCACTGTGTTCTAAAGAAAGGAGGAGTGACTGTAGTGAAAAATGAGAAAAATGAATTAATACAAACAAGACAAGTAACTGGATAGTGAATTTGTACAGATTATAGAAAATTAAATTCTACTACCAAGAGGGATCATTTTTATTTACCATTTTTGGACCAGTTGTTGGATATACTGGTTGAGAATAAATATTTTTGTTTTCTAGATGGTTATACCGGTTATCATCAAATACCTATTGCTCCAGAGAATCAAGCAAAAATAACATTACTAGTCCTTATGGAACTTTTGCTTTTTAGCAAATGCCCTTTGAATTATGTAATGCAACTGCAACATTTAAAAGAGGTAAGAGTGAATTGATTAAAAAATGGATTGAAGTCTTTATGGAAAATTTTTTTGTATTTGGAACTTCATTTGAAATATGTCTAAATCATATAAAGAAAGTTCTTTGATGTTAAAAAACTAATATCGTATTGAACTGAGAAAAATGGCAATTGATTGTTGCAGGAGGAATTATGCTTGGGCATAAAATTTTAAAAAATAGCATGAAAGTAGATCCTACAAAAAATTTAGGTTATATCAAACTCACCTCCACCTACTAATGTAAGAGGAGTTAGGAGATTTTTAGGACATGCTAGATTTTACAGATGATATATTAAATATTTTTTAAAAATTACAAAGCCTTTATTCCAACTTCTGGAAAAAGATACTGATCTTGATTTTAATTAAGATTGCCTTAAAGCCTTTGAAACTTTAATGGAAAAATTGATCACTGGTTCTATATATATTTCACCTGATTGGGAGAAACCTTTTGAATAAATGTGTGATGCTAGTGATTATGTAATTGGAGCTATTTTAGGGCAGAGATATGATAAGATTTTTAAAGTTATATATTATGCTAGTAAGACATTTAATGATGCTCGGATTATTTATACCACCACTGAATGGGAGTTTTTAGCCATTGTGTATTCTTTTGATAAGTTTAAGTCATATCTGATTGGAGCTAAATGTGATGTGCATATTGACCATTTGGCTAATAAATATTTTATGCAAAAGAAGGATGTGATAAAAAGATTAATTAGATGGGTACTTCTGATGCAAGAGTTTGATTTTATAGTAGTTGATAAGAAATGGAATGATAATCAAATTGTTGATCATCTATCTAGGCTAGAACAGGAAGAAATACATGACATAGAAAAAGAAATTAATGAAACTTTTCCTGATGAACAACTTTATGATGTTAAAGGATGAGAAATACCTTGGTTTCTTGATATTGTAAATTTTATTTTTAGTGATATTTTATCATATGGACTAACAAAACAACAAGAAAAGAAACTCATTCATGATGCAAAATCTTGTTGTTAGGATGACCCCTATTTATATAAGCAATGCAAAGATTTAATAATGAGACGATGTGTGCCTTAAAAAGAAATTCAGGAAATTATCCAAAAATGTTATCATTCTGAATTTGTAGGTCATTTTGGGCATGATAAAACTATTCTTAAAAGGTTGCAATCTGGATTTTGTTAGCCAACTCTATTTATAGATGTATCTATATTTTTTTGATTGAAAGAGCAACTTGTGGCTCCTTATACAATTTTGGGAGGGAAGGAGGATCCCTAATAAAAAGCAAAAAGATACATTGAAACCTAAGGTTTCCTCCGTCTGCATACAACACCACATAAAAAATGACGTAGAACAAGCTATCACTTCAAAAATTACATGTATCCCAAAAAGATATGCCAATCAAAAGAAGTATACCAAAAAATGAACTTGTAGGGAATGTATAAAATAGAATTACGCAATCCGTAAGTCCAATTATCTTGAAACTGCACGATCTTCCAATTTGAGAGCAAAATTGTGACAAAGTAATAGTCCCTGGAGGAGAAACAAAATAGTAATACGCCGGCGTCTAAGAACCTATAGTTCATATCTGTTAGTAGAATAATTGATAGTGAAAGAATAAATGACAGTGAGAGGAAGTGAAAGGATGAGGCATTAAAAGAGGAGTCTTTATAAGCCACTGATAATATAAGCTGCAGAGAGAGAGGGCCTGAGAAGTGGTAAAGACCCCCACATGGCCTCAAATACCAACAGTTTCCGCCAAATGAAATTCAAGAGAAAAAACCGTGAGCTGCACAAGCTTAACCCACCCACACAAACCCACACTAGCCAGCTTCAAATATAACCAACAAAAGTATCCCATAAGGTACTGAAATATCGTAAAACTCATCCAAATAGTCCAGTAAGGAAAGTATTCCAAACAGCCTACTTTTCTCCCAATGAAAATAAGAGAATAAAGGTATAGAAACCCCAAAGTGAGAGATTCATAATAACAGGAAACACACAGCCTAAACCTTCAACAACCAATGAAAAATAAAGTACCATTCATCCTCCCCATATAGAAACGGAAAGCATCATCAAACCATCCAGTATTTCTTAAATAAGCATTAGGAGCTATGAGGCTCCAAACCAGGAAAGTATGCAAAAAACAGGCAAAAAATAAGTACCCAACAAAAAATAAGTACCCAACTCTTGCCTCCAAACAAAACATATATAAGTGCTTGATGTACACCACCCAGCAAAAAGGAAAGATCCAAATGAGAATGGGATACAATAAGCCATCAAAACCCCACAGTACAGCAGCCTCAAGCATGTAAATAGGGGACATTAATAATATCACCTTGCATCAAATTGGAGAGGGGAGGACGGAGGGTTTTCCTAATATAAATGCCATTGTACCCAAGTTTAGCCAGCCAATCTATAGGTCTATTTCCTTTTTTATTAACAAAATTATACCGAATAGAGAGATTAGAGCTTGCCACCTTACAACCTATTCGATTAATCAAAATCATCATATTCCAAAGAGGCTTTACCTTGCCCGTTAAAGTGTGAAACAGAACTTGAGAATCAGTTTCAATAATGAGATTAGAGAAGCCATGGGAAATGAAAATTTCTAGAGTACCCAAAACAGCCCTAGTTTCAGCTTTCAAAGGAGAAGATGCAAAGCATGCAAAGAAAACCAGACACTTGCCACTAGCATCCCAAAATAAACCACCAATTCCAGTCTTCTCACCATTAAAACTACCATCAATATTGCCCTTAATCCACCTAGGGAAAGGAGGAGACCACTTAATTAAGGTTGGTCCAAGAACATTGCAATGTTGAGAAATAATACCTCCCAGCACTTTGGAGGCTTTAAGGAAGTTGGCAACAATAAGAGCAAACAAATTACGGGGGGTATGAGGTGAGTTCTCATACTTATGACTATTTCTTCCAACCCAAATAAACCACAAAACGATCATAGGGAAATAATTTAGCTTCTTGTGATAGTAATCAGAGTTCTTCCAAGTTTCCAGGATATTCTTAATGTGGAATCTAATTGACCATCTTAAACTTCCATCTTAAACCAAAATATGAACTAATATGATGCCAAATAATGGAAGAAAATTTACATTCATAAAATAAATGATTATTGCAATGTTGAGAAATAATACCTCCCAACACTTTGGAGGCTTTAAGGAAGTTGGCAATAATAAAAGAAACCAGATTATGGGGGGTATATGGTGACCTCTCATACATGTGACTTTTTCTTCCAACCAAAATGAACCACAGAATGATCATAGGGAAATAATGAAGCTTCTTTTGATAGTAATCAGAGTTCTTCCAAGTTTCTAGGATTTTCTTAATGTGGAATCTAATTGTCCATCTTAAACCAAAATATGAACTAATATGATGCAAACAATGGAAGAAAATTTACATTCATAAAATAAATGATTAGGAGATTCAGCTTCTTGCTTACAAACATAAAAAATAGAGGACAACTTTAAATCCTTCATTTTAAGAATGTCATCAAGGGGTAGAAGGTTATGAAATAATCTCCAAATAAAGAAGGAGGTAGAAGGGGAGATGAATTGGTGCCAAGTATATTTACTCCAATACCACTGAGAATGGTTGTAGAGCTGAGTGTATATCATTTTAGTGATAGAGACATTAGCAAGTAGCTTCAACATAGGAACATCTCTAGAGGCAGTATTAATAGGGATGTTAGCAATGGAAGTAGCTTCTTCACTAATAAGAGTCCACAACTTAGCGATATTCCAATCTTCATTAATCCATCAATCTCTAAACATAAGATCTTCATCAGAAATGGAATGAGGTAAATTTGATAAATGGAAAGCACTCCAGTGATCATTTCAGAAAGAGACATTTCCTTCCCTAGTATCCCAAAAAATAAAGTGGGAAGCCACCTCCCGCGCAAGAAGGATAGCTTTCCAAATTTTGGAATCACCCACATACAAGGAAGCAACAGAAGGGTGAACATGAGTGCAATACTTGTGAAAGAGAAATTGAGACCAAATAGAATCTTGGGCTCTGAATTTGTACCAACAATTTCACATATTAATATCAATAATTTCTTTTAGGGTTTTAAACCCAAGGCCCCCTGACTTACAATGTTTACAACCTTTCTTCCAACTAGCCCATATTTTAGATTATCTATTCCCACACCAAAGAAATTTGTTAATAAGACTTCAAGAGTATTCTGTGTGCTTTTCTTTATTTTCAACACTTGCATAGAATATAAGGGGATATTGCATAGCTCACTTTTAAGGAGAGTGAGCCTACCCCCATTAGACAAGAAAGTATTTCTCCAATCATTGATTTTAGATTTGATAGTCTCCACCACATCATCCATTTGAATTTATTTCCACCTTCCCCTTAGCAAGTTAACCCCAAGGTATTTAAGAGGGAGCTTTGCTATCTTGCAACCGGTATAATCAGAAGCCTAGTTTTCAATGTTTTGATTTCCCTTGCTACCAAAATAAATGGAACACTTATTTAGGTTAAAGAGTAGGCCAGAGGAATCCTGAAAATCTTTGAGCAAATTCATCATAGCTTTGATGGTAGGCTTACTAGCATTGGAAAACAAGATGGCATCATCTGCATAAGCCAGGTGGCTAATAACAATTTTTGATTTATGAGAGTATTGAAAGTGAGGATGAGTATGATGCAACCTGTTTATGAGTCTCAAGAGGTAATCAAAAGCAATAATACATATAGTAAGGGAGAGGGGGTCTCCTTGCTTAATTCCTCTAGCAACGGAGACAAAATCAAAAGATTTACTATTAATAAGAATGATGTAGTGGTTATTGGCTAACCATCTCTTAATAAGTAAGAAAAAATTTTCTTTAAAGCCCTTAGCTTTAAGGATATTTAGAATAAAGTCCCAATTTATGGTGTTAAAGGCTTTTCTTATATCAAGTTTAAAAACCATGTTCCCACTTCTACATTTTTTATCAAGATCTACAATTAATTCCTAATCAAGCAAGATATTATCTTGAATATCTCTACCTTTTATAAACGCCGATTGTTAAGGAGATATAATTTTTCCAAGAAAACGTTGCAGCCTTGTGACAACAATTTTACTCAATACCTTAGAGATAACGGTAGTGAGTGAAATATGAAGGAAATTATCCCGAGTAATTCTTTCATGCCCTTTAGGAATGAGAACAATAGAAGCGGAGCTGAAGTAATTACCAGGGTCTTCTCCCAGAAAGAAACTTTGAATAGCATTAACCACTTCTTGTTTAATGATATCCCAACACTTAACATAAAAAAGCAGAAGAGTATCCATCAGGACCAGGAGACTTATTGGAGTTTATGGATATGAAAGAAGAGAGAATTTCGGCTTCATCAAGAACATGTGTAAGAGATAAACTATTAATATAATCAAACTCATCCTAAAAAACCAGAGCATCAACAGTAGCAGCAATAGAATTCTGCTGAAGTAGCTTTGTAAAATGAAGCACGACACTTTAACCAATCTCATCCAGATTTGTTAAAGCTTGGACTTCAACATTTTTAATTATCAGGATGCAATTAATATTCCGCCTATGTCTTAAGGTGGCATGGAAATAGTTGGTATTTCTATCACCCACAATGAAATTGAGATCATTAGCTTTTTGTTGCAAAAGACCTTCCTCCATGTTAATGACATCCAGTAATCTCGTAATCTTAAGTACGTTTGAGTAGTGAGATTAAACATCTCAGGTGAAGAAGAAACTTAAGATTCCAAAAGATCAACCTCTTCTTGGGCTTCCAGGACTTTAGAGTGCACATTACCAAAAATCTAGTGCTTCCATTTTCAAAGATGTGCAGCTAATTTTTTATGGAGTTGCCAGAGAATATACCAAGGTGAGCTAGCTTCATTATAGGACCAAACCTGTTCAACAATACTAAGGAAATTTTCATGAGAAGCCCAAATGTTAAGAAATTTAAATTTGGAGAAACTAGGTTTATCAATAAAAGCAAGAGTAAGAAGAATATGATTATGATCTGAAGAAGCATAGCTAAGGTGTTGAACTTTAGAGATGGTGAAATAATTAAGAAAAGCTGAGTTTGCAAGGAACCAATCAACTTGCTATTGGAGAAAACCTCTCCTCCAAGTATAAGAAGAGCCAGAGTACCCCAAATCAAATAACTCAGCTTCAGACATAGAAGAATAAACTGATTAGGAAGGCTTAGATCACATCTACCCTCTCCTTTTCTTTCAGAAGGCTTCATGATCATATTGAAATCCTCTCGAACCTTCATGATCATATTGAAATATTGAAATCATATGTAGAGATGTAAGTATGTATATATGTATATATATATATATATATGTATATATTACGTCACGCTACTAATAAGCAGAACACAATTGAATATATATATGATTTCGGCAGCTAGGTTTTGCTCTGGCAATCATGGAGTTCCTTTCGGCTTGTTGCTTGGGTTAGCTCTTTCCTAATTTTCTCTGGTTTGTTTTTCTTCTCTTTGGTTGCTCTAGAAGTGATGCCTCTGGCTAAAAGCTTCGTCGCTGCTATTTTTGGTGGAGGGGCTTCCGATTCTGCTTTTTCATGCCTTTTTCCACAAGCATTCCAAGAATCTATGAATGTTTGTGGTGATTATAACTTTATTAAGCCTATTACTAAAAAGAATGAGAAATTTGCTCTATTCCTAACTGATGTTGATACTAATATTCTCGCTTCTTCTTATCTCCTTGCATGGGTTGGCAAGTTCCGATATGAACATCCTAAACTTGAGTTTATTAGAAAAGAATTTGAATTTATGAAACTTCAAGGTTCTTGGAAGATTGGCCTTTTAGATGATAGGCATATTTTGATACAACTTTTGAATGATGAAAACTACACAAGTATTTTTTCTTATATAACGATTCATATCAAAAATAGTTACATTAAAATTTTGAAATGGATCGTGGTCTTTGATCTGAAGACAAAACCTCTTATATATCCTGTTTGGATCTGCTTCCCTATTCTAAAACTTCATTTTTTTAATCATGAAAGTCTGTTCACCCTTGTTGTTGCCTATGGTATGCCACTACAAATGGATACTCTCACTTTCACTCTCACTAGACCTTCTGAAGCCAGAGTTTTAGTTGAACGCAACATCACTAAACATTTTGTGATGAGATCTGGATAGGTTATCCACATCAATGTTACTAGCAATCTGTTGAAATTGAGCGACATCCACATTATTTTCCTCACTGCCAAATGTTTGGACATTCATCATCTCATTGCTATAATCTTAATCCACAATTAAGGGCTGGTCCTGAAAAAAATGATACCACTCGTTTTCCCTCAATTTTGGAAAAGGATAATACTGATGTTCCTGAAAATACTGATATTTCTCAAACATCCTTGGTTATGGATAAGGATAATATTGATGTTCCCTTAGCAAATCAATTATCCACTAAATCTATTCCTTCAAATTCTGGGATAGTTTTAGCCCATTCTAATGCTAGCTTACCTGTCAATAGCTTGGAAGAGGACAATGTTGTTTTAACCTTGAATATGGAGAGGGACTCTATTCATGCTACAAATGAAAATCTTCCCACTGAAAATTTCAATCCACCTTCTGGACCTGTTGCTACCTCTGATTATGCCTTAATTGATGTCCCTCACTCGCAAGCTACTTTCGTTTTGCAAGAACCCATTTCAAACTCCCTTGCACCTACTACTGTTGTGGATGGGCAATTACTACCTTTCCCTCAACCCATTTTGGAAACTCCCGTATAAAATAATTATGTTTCTACTGAACCTTTTTCTCTTGATTTGATACAGGAGGTGGTTAACTCTTTAGAATAGGAATGGCTAGTCTAGAAATCACAAAGAAAGAAAATAAAAGGAAAAATGTGCTCTCACAATTGAATCAAAGCAATATTTTATAAGAAGGTATTTATTACTCTGATGGGGATCATATTCATGTTGGTAGCCCTTCTAGATCTTCTAGAAGGGCCTACCTACAACATAATGTTTAATGTGATGTGTTAAAATATTAGGGGAGTGGCAGACCCTTCCTCCCTTAATAGATTAAAACACCTTTGCAGGGTCCATAAACTTTATTTTTTTTGCTATTTTTCATACTATGGCTACTACTAGAAAAGACAGAATTCTCAAAAAATTTAAACACTACAATACCTTCTGCAATAAAAATAACAAGATATGATTTTTTTGGAAACCCATCGTCAACATCAATATCATTCAAGATGTTGATCGATTTATTCTTCTCAACTATCATTTGGATGGGTATCATGGTTGGACCACCTTTGTTTATGCTAGCTCCACACTTCAGAAAAATTTTTTGCTTTAGGATCAACTTGTTCACATGGGAGACACTATTAAAGATAATTGGTTGGTTGGTGGTGATTTTAACATGATCATGAAACCGGCTGAAAGGAGGGGAGGAGGTAAATGTGATACTCAACTTATCAATCGTTTCTGTGACAAAATACTGACACTACATATAATTGGAGAAGAGGAAATTTGTCTTAAAGGTTAGATAGGTTCTTTGGTAACCATCACTTTTCAAATTATTTTCCTATTAATTGGATGCGGGATTTAAATTACTCTGCTTCTGATCATAATCCTATTTTGCTTACTTTGGCTTTCAACAATAAAAATTAGTATTACCACTTCAAATTTTTTAATGTTTGGACCACTCATAACACCTTTTTGAGCATTGTTCAACAGGCTTGGAGTTTTGAGGGAGTGGCAGATTCTTGGTACATTCTGTGGCAACTTGATAAAAAAGTTATTATAGCTTTGAGAAGGTGGAATTTTCAAGTTTTTGGTAATGTCCATCAAAAAGTCCTTGAAGCCCAAGCTAAAGTTGATGCACTTGAATATATGGTTATCTCTGATCCTCAGCTTATTAATGAGGTGGCTCATAAACATTCCATATTACTTAATGCAATTACCTTGGAGAACATTTCCTACAACAAAAAGTTAATGATATTCATTTTAAGAGTAGAGATCGTAATACCAAGTATTTTCATGCTTCCATTAAACATAGAAGGAATATCAATTCCATCTTGAAGTTCAAAAATCATAATGGTGACATTATTACTTATGAAGGGGAGATTGGTAACAATGTTGTTCAGTATTTTACTAATTTGCTTGCTTCTAACCCACATGTCACACCTATCAATAGTGAATTTTCAAACAAGGATAGAGATTATGTGGCTGGCTTGTCCCTTGCTACCATTCCTAGTGAACAAGAGATTTTCACTGTTTTTAAGGATATTAATGCTAATAAAGCTCCAGGTTCTAATGGATTCACTTCCTCCTTTTATACGCACTACTAGGATATAATTCATAAAGAGATTATTGCTGCTATTCAAAGCTCTTTTATGGGCAATACTCCAGGGAAGTTTCTCTCTTCTTCTTTAATTGTGCTTATCCGAAAATCTAATGTTAAAACAGGCTGGGATAACTTTAGAACTATATCACTTACTTCAGTTTTTTCTAAAGTTATCAACAAGTTGATAGTCGTTCGACTTCAACCTCATCTTTCTAAACTCATCTCTTCCCAACAATCAGCTTTTATTCATGGTAGAGAGATATGTGATAATATCCTCCTTGCTTAAGAAGTGGTGGAGGATCATGACAGGAAGCATAGAGGTGGTAATTTGATTCTTAAGCTTGATCTAAAAATAGCTTTTGATACAATTAATTGGGAATTTATTCTTAGCATTTTGAATGCTAGAGGTTTTGACACAAAATTCTACACTTTGATTAAACGTTGGTTGGAAAACAATTATATTAGTGTCTTAGTTAGTGGCAAGTCATATGGTTTTTTTTCTACTCAAAGAGGCATCAAACAAGGAGACCCCCTCTCCCCCACGATTTTCATCGTGGGTGCAATACAGGCATAAATCAAAGGTTTCCCTTAACCATTTAGCATATGTTAATGATGCTATCATTTTTTCTAATGCTTCCAAGGTTTCCCTCAAAATTTTTGTTAAACTATCTTAAGGATTTTCAACAAAACTCTGGTCCTTTATTTAATAAAGCCAAATACCATCTTTACTTTGGGAATTCTGTTAGTTCTGCTATTACCTCTTGGGTCACTTCTTACATTGCCTTCTCTAAAGCTTCTCTTCTTTTCATGTATCTTGGTGTTAACCTCCTTCGTGGTAGATGGAAACAAACACAAGTTGATGTTGTTGTTGATAAAATTAAGTCAAGAATTCATGATTGGAGGAATGTTTTTCTCTCCTTTGGGGAGAGGGGGAGAGATTAACTCTATTACAAAGTGTTCTTCAAACCATTCCTCTATATGTTATGCAATTTCTCATCATGAAAAAAGAGCAAACAAAAAAATTTGTAGCATATTTTCAATAAATTTCTTTGGTCTGGTTAGGAGAACTCTAAAATTTGGTCAAATTGGCATAAAGTGTGCAAGCCTTGTCTCTTTGGAGGTTAGGTTTCAAAAATTTACAACACATTGTTGATATTAATATGTGTAAGTTGTGGTTTAAATTTAGACTTGGCTCATCCCTATGGGCTCAGCTTTTGTATCATAAGTATTGCTCTCATCAACACCTATCCTTGGTTAATTGGAAAGTTGGGGATTCTAAAAGCTGGAAAGCCATTTTAAATGCTAGAATTATGGCTAATCAATTCATTTTTTGGGACATTAGTGAGAGAAAGGTATCCTTTTGGCATGAACAATGAGGGATTTCTAATCTTCATGATGGGGCTTCTAATTTGTTAAGTGACATGTTGGTCTTTGATTGCTTGGTTGATGTTCTTTGGGACATGAGTAAATTAGGGGAGTTGTTAGGTGAAAATGATGTTCCTATTACTAAAATTTCTTTATGCCCTGATAGGCCTGATAAGCCTATTTGGAAATTCTCTACTAATGCTTCTATTTCTAAAATGCTTTATTATAATCTGCATAACTTCGACAAATGGAAATGGGGTCATCATTTATGGCATGGTTATATGTCTCCCTCTATATCCTCCTTTCTATGGAGGTTTTTCTTCTCTTTGCTTTGTCTTGATGATATCTTGAAATTAAATAGGCTGAGATTGGCTTCAAGGTGTTATTTATGCGGTTGTGGTGAAGAGACTATCAGGCATCTCTTCTTTGAATGCTCCTTTTCCCAAACTGATTGGTGGATGGTTGGGAATTTATTTCAGGTTAAATGGTCACAAACTTTTCTTTTGGAAGGGATACTGGTAGCTTGGAAAGCTTCACATAAATATGATAAGAACCTTGTCTCTTTCCCATTACTGGTTTTATGGTTCTTATGGTTAGCTTGAAATGGGCATAAGCATGCAAATTCCTCCCAAAATCATTCCCTCACTATTTCTTACATTCTTTCTTATTATTTTAAAGTTTTGTATAGTTTGGGAATTCCCTTAACTAGTTCTGCTATTGCAATGGGAATGAGTGGAAGGCCTCTACTAGTTAGATGGCAACCCCCTACACATGGTTGGGTAAAGGTTAATATAGATGGGAGCTGGACTCGTAATTCTGTTGGTGCAAGTGGTGTTTTCAGAAATGTTTTTGGGAACTTAATTAGTTACTTTACCTCACCTTTATGCTCAAAACCCCATTGAAGCTGAAGGGTGGGCTTTTATGTTTGTTGCTAAAATCACTATAATTTACAACTTTACCCACCTGATCATTGAAGCTGATTCAATGTTGATTTATAATATGCTTACTAGGACCACTACACTCCCATGGTATTTACTTTACCGTTTTAATTGAATCTGGCATCTACTATCTTCTCATCAACTACATAGGGAAGGTAATGCCCCATCTGGCCATTTTGGCAAAAATGGGCCATGCAGGGATCTCTGTTGGCCTCCAGCCCACATGTTAACGAAATTTTTGCTTGGGGATAAATTGGATTCCAAATATATTCAATATTGATGTTATGTCCTCTCTATGTCATTTTTGTTTGCAAGTCTTTCTCACAGGATTTCAGTGGCTCTTGCCCTGCTCTTTTGCTGCTCTCACAGGTTTTATCACTGGTTTTAAGCTGCAATTATCATGCGTTTTGGACACTTACTATCTGGTTGCACTGTATGCTAGTTTCTTTCAGTTTCATCCCACAATTGTTTTGGATTAGGATTTTTTGCCATGCAACTCACATAGCTGTTTTTGTACTATGTTTCTTTTACATGTCAATATGGGGTATACTTCTTTTGAATTGTATACATTTTGGTTGGGATACATGTATTTTTGTGTTATTATATCTTTTTTATCTCTTTTTTCCCTTTTTTGCATGGAGTTGTAATGCGGTGAGTGGAAGCCCTAGGACATAATGTTTTTCTTTTTGTTTTTAATGGGAATCCTCTCTCCCTCCTCATTATTGTAACCTCCTTTTTTAATTAACGCATAGGGAGCCATGAGGTGCTCCTTTATGAATATATATATATATATATATATATATGAAAAATAAGATATGGTGGCTGGGTTTACCTGTGCTCTGCTAGAGTTTCTGTGAAATGGATGGATACTGTGAAGAATGGGTAGCTGATCATCAAGTTTCTTAAATTAATCTTTCTGTTTACTGGGTTTTGAAGTGTTCTCTACACTCTCTTTTGTGTTTGCTAAGCTTTCTCCTCTTCTCGGGCCTTTGGGTTTCAAATCTTATGGTTCCATTGAGTGGGGGCTTTTGTGGAGCTACCTGTCGGCACTATTTGCCTCTGTGGGTTCTTCTTTCCTACTTGCTGGTTTCATTTCTACATTGGTAATTTCTACTCTTCCCGGGCTCTTGGTGTTGGGGCTTTTGTGGAGTTGCTGTTGTAGATTCCTCTTTGCTACTTGCTTCTTCTAGTTTCTACATTGGTGACTTGTGTTTTTCTTTTGCTTTTTCACTTTTGTTGGATCTTTCAATTTCTCTGGGTGGTTACTAGCTTGTATCACTCATCTATTTGGATTTTTGCACTTTGTTCTTTGGTTACTGATGGCTGATCCAAATACTTTGGATATGGCTTCTAATATCTAATATTTAGTGGTCAAAAGCCACTTTTGCTAACATTGTGGGGAAGGGTTTTGATACCATAAAAAATTATGATGATTTAGTCTTTCCTCAAGCCTACCATGATGGTGCTGATCCCTATTGTCAGGAAAGAAGGAAAAATGGCTAACTTTTTTTCTAAAGAGGACATTTAAGGTTTAACTGAAAACTGTAAGTTCTCTCTTTTAGGAAAGTTTCAATTGGGTCACCCCAAGATGGAATCCATTAGAAAATTCTTTGACAGTTTGAAATTCAATGGAGCTTGGAGGGTAGGTTTACTGGATGGTAGACACATTCTGATTAACTTATCCAGAGATGAGGACTATGTGAAAACTATGCTAGGCTGTTCTCCAAATAATCCTTATTGTTTGAAGGGATTGCTACGAAGTTACTTAAATAGACTCCAGATTTTGATCCTAGCAAGGAATTACCTATTGTTCCTATCTGGTTCAAAATGCCTGGGCATAAGCTCCATTTTTTCAATCACAAGGTACTGTTTAATATTCGTTTGGCACTAGTCGTTTAGCACTAGTGAGACCTCTTAAGCTTGATGTACCTACATTTAATCTATTCAGACCTTCAGTGCCCACGATTCTGGTGGAAAGGGACATATTTCTCTTCCTGCTGTGGAGGAAGTCTGGCTTGGCACTGAGCATAATGGATATTGGCAGAAAATTATCATTAAACAAAGACCTTATTATGACCACCATTGTAAAACGTTTGGCCATACTGATAACAAATGTTATAGACTCCACCCAACTTGAGGAAAAGGCAGGAAGCCAGCGAGGATAGGGAAGTAAGGCGGAATACAGAGGAGAATGTTCACAGTAGAGATATACATGATATACTTGATAATACTGTACCTTCTGGTGGTGCAAATGCTGTGGTGTCAGGTTCCAGTCCAGTCAGGAATGAATTGAACACTACTAATTGGGATGTTGTGATTGGTGATATATCTTTTGAGAGGGAAACCTTAGTGGTGCAACCTCCAAATTTTATTGCTGAAACTGTGATTAGTGAAGAGGTGGTAAATAATCAGCTGTTGGCAACACAACCTATTGTGGAGGGGACTCATGAGGTGGAGTTGGCTCCTCAAGGGACTTTCTCTGGATGACAATTTAATAAATCAGATGGATGTAGCTTTAGAAGAAGACTGGAAAGTCCACAAATCTAAAAAAGAAAAAGAAGACTGCATAGGAACTAAAGAACTTGACACTTATTCACTCCACAGGGGGGGAGGGCTCCTCTCAGGGGGGGGAGGGCTCCTCTCAGCAGGCTCCTCTCAGCAAGCTATTATTGGGGTTAGAACTAGAAGGAGGGGAAAATCCATCTCCTTTGGATAATGAAATTTTTGTTCTGGAATGTAAGGGGATTGGCTCATCCTAGATCCTGTAATAGAATCCTAAATCTTAATAGGATGCATAAATTCTAGATTATTGCTATTATGGAACCTATGGTCTCTAAACATATTCAGAAAATCATTCAAAAGTTCTATGGTTTTCAATTTTTCTCTAATATGAGTAATAAAATTTGGATATTTTGTAGAAATGAGATTCATTGTTTTATTATCAAGGAAAATGAGCAGTTCCTTCACTTTATATTCTCTTTGGGGGAGACTAGTAGCCTGTCCACTTTAATCTATGTTGGTTGCTCAGCAATGGCAAGGCATGATTTGGGGTGTCACCTGGAAGATATTAACAACAATCTTAATTCTTTTTGGATTGTGGGGGGAGATTTTAATTGTGTGGCTTCCACAAATGAAAAGAAGGCGGGGCAGACTTCCTAATTTAAATCTCATTAGTTCTTTCAATGACAATATTCAGGAAGCTGGGCTTTTTTATTTGGGATTTCTTGGTCCCAAATATACCTGAAGGAGAGGGAAGGTTTGGGAAATATTAGATAGAGTTTTGGTCAATGATATTTAGATGAAAGAATTCCTCCATACTTTTGTACAACATCTGAATATGTGTGGTTGAGACCGCAGACCCCTGTTGATTACAATTGTTGCATCCCCTACCAAAAATAGATCTTCTCTTAGGTACCTTAACATGTGGTCTTTGCATAGTGATTTTCTCAATCAAGTTGCTTTAGCTTGGCAAGATTGCTATCATCTGAATCCTTGGATCAAGCTCTGGATGCTACACAAGAAAATGGGAAAACAACTGTCTCAATGGAATTGGAGTGTGGTTGGTGATGTAAATGCTAGAGTAAAGGCTGCTGAAGAATCTGTGCTTAAGCGGGAGCAATTACTTGAGATAAATCATGAGGTGAGTACTGATTTATTTAGAGCTAATGAAGAGTTAATTGAAGCCATCTCAATGCAGAAAGAACTCTATGCATAGAAAGCTGCTAAGGTTAAATTCTGTTAGGGTGATCGGAATTCTAAATTTTTCCATGAATGTATTAACTATTAGAGAAGATGCAATACTATTCATAAGATACTTGATAATAATGGGGTTTAGATTGATAATGTTGAAAGAATTGCCTCTAGTGTAGTGAATTACTTCAAGGAAATTTTTACTCAACCTTTTATGGAAAGGAGTCCTATCTAGCATGAGGTTTTTGGGAAGGAGGTGGATTTTAATAAAAAATTGGAACCTACTATTATCCATAATGAGAAGGAAATTTGGGTGGCTTTATCTTCAATTGGTAGTTCAGAAGTGGCTGGGCTTAATGGTTTCACAGCTAATTTTTATAAGAAAGCTTGGACTATTATTAAGAAGGATATCATAGTGGATATACAAAGTTTCTTCTGGGGTTGTGACCTACCAAAGTATTTCACTTCCTCTACCAGAACCTTGATACCTAAGGATAAACCAAAGTTTAAATGGGAACATTTCAGACCTATCAGCTTGACTTTTGTCATCTCCAACGTTATTAGCAAATTCATTGCAAGCAGATTACAACCTCATCTCAGCTAGATTATCAGTGAAAACCAAACTACTTTTGTATAAGGAAGAAGCATACTGGACAATGTTCTTTTAGCTCAGGAGCTAGTTTTGGAGCTGGATAGACGGTGTAGAGGGGAAAATATCATTTTTAAATTGGACATCAAGAAGGCTTATGACACTATTAACTGGGACTTTATTGAGGAGGTTCTCACTGCCAGAGTCTTTTCGCCTTCCTTCATCTCTATTGTTGGTAGATGGCTATCTAATAATCATCAATCAATATTTGTTAATGGTTGTTCCAATGGGTTTTTCAGTGCTTCTAGAGGCTTTAAGAAATGTGATCCTTTCTCTCCTTCAATCTTTATTCTTGCTCTTGATTACCTTTCTAGATTGTTGAAGAAGATTGTTGTTGAAGAACCACACTCGCACCACAGTCGCAATACAGTCACATATCTAATATTTTTATTAACCATCATTCTTTTGCTGATGATATTATTGTGTTTTCTAAAGCCACAAAGCCTATTATTAGATCTATTCTTAAATGCTTAGAACAGTTCCAAAGAAGCTCTGACATGGTTTTGAATACCCAGAAATGTGTGGTTGTACTCAGTCACAATGTTAAGCCTACTATGAAAAACTAGATTTTTGATTTCACTGGCTTTAGTGTCAGTCAACTTACAATCAAATATCTAGGTGCTTTTCTTCTTAAAGGTAGAACAAAAAAAATTCAATTTGATCATATTGTGGAGAGAATCCAAGACAAACTCCATTGTTGGGTCAATTC
Source organism: Phalaenopsis equestris (assembly GCF_001263595.1). Classification (NCBI taxonomy): domain Eukaryota; kingdom Viridiplantae; phylum Streptophyta; class Magnoliopsida; order Asparagales; family Orchidaceae; genus Phalaenopsis; species Phalaenopsis equestris. Next base: position 81,406 of record NW_018250932.1, read on the forward strand.
TTATTTGTCTAATTGAAGAAGAGTCACTCTACTCAAAAGTGTTTTATCTTCTCTCCCTGCTTTTTTGTTACAAATGAAAGTAATGAAAAAATCTACAAATAAGAGTTTGGATAGAATTTTTAATCGTTTCATGTGGTCTGGACAAAGGAAACATTTACATTGGACTAGCTGGAGTAAGGCATGTAATACTATTAAATCTGGGGGCCTAGGATTCAAAAGCTTTTCTCATCTTAAAAATGTAAATCTTTGTAAACTTTGGATAAAATTTAGATCTCAAGATTCTCTATGTGCTAGATTTATGATGGGTAAATATTGCAAACACATCCACCCCAATCAAGCTCAAAGGAAATTGGGTGATTCCATTATGTTGGCCAAGATGTTAAAAGTAAGGGCTGAGGCTGAAAGACTTTTCATATGGGATGTGGGGGATTGTAAAGGGTGGGGGATTGTAAAGTTAACTTCTGGCTAGATAATTGGCTTGTGGATAGGGATACTGGTACTGGATCCTCAAATATGTCTAATGACTGTACTCAAGTGGCTGATTTTTGGGTGAATGGGAGGTGGAATCTTGATGCACTCAAAGATGTTTGTGAAACATCTCAGATCTCTAATATTCAGAGAACCTCCATTGACCCTTCAAGAAAGGATTGAGTTATGGTAAAAAAGGGAGAATCACAAACTATTTCTAATTTCATTGGAGAGTTTTGTTTCCCTCAACAGGAGGTGGAATGAGGTACTGGAGTGTGGAGCAAATTTTTATCACCATCTATGTCTTTTTTCTGCTGGAGACTATTCCATAAACTCCTTCCTACTGATGATATTCTGAAATTGAAAGGTCTAAGGGGTCCTTCTTGGTGTGTTTTGTGTAAAAAGGAGAAGTAATCTGTGAATCATCTTTTCTTCAAATGTTCCACTATGCAGTTGATTTAGGAGACTTTCTTAAGTCAGGCTATGTTACCAGTTCTGAACCTGTCTTAGTGGGATTTTTTTCAGTGCTGGCATGATTGGCTGAATAACAAACTTTTTGTGGTGCCTTGCATTGTGGCTTGGTTTGTATGGATGGCAAAGAACAAAATGAAGTCTGAGGAAGTTGAAGTTGGGGTGAGAAAAGTGGCTAATCACTGTATGGCTTATGTACAGAAACTCAGTAAGTTTAAGAAATTCCCTCAGATTTTTTCTTATGGTGCTCAAGATACCTTCACTCCTCTTACGCCTATTGTAGTGAAGTGGTTAACCCCACAGCAAGGATGGGTCAAGGTTAATATTGATGGCAGTTTCTTTTATCCCCATGCTGGTATGGGAGGTGTTTTTAGGGATTCTAGAGGTGATTGTTTGCTCTTCTTTCAGTCTCCTACCTTTGTCAGAGATCCTTTAGAAGCTGAAACTCTGGCTTTATACTAGGCCACCCTTCTTGCCAACATATTTAGTTTTCATCACCTCTGGGTGGAATCTAATTCTAGTATCTTAGTGAACAATATGAAAGGGGCCATAGGCAGCCCTTAGCACCTGATATACTTAATTAAGAAAATTTAGCATATGGGGGAAGGAATTCATTTTTTGTTTCCCATATCCATAGGGAAGGTAATAGGCCTTCAAATTGGCTTTCTAGAACGGGGCTCCAAACTGACCACACCTTGATTAGCAAATTTGTTTACTCTCCATTGAAATTAATTTTGGAAGGAGATCTATTACCCCTACCTTTTGTTAGATCAAATTTTCCATAGGTTTTTTGAGGGGCTCACCCTGCTACTTTTTAGGGGTCCCCTTGCTTGTAACTTTTTATGGCTTTTCCTCTACTATACTTGTGACAGTGCTCCTTCCATAATATATTTTTTTATAAAAAAGAGACAGTGGCTCCCACTTCATTTTTTTTTTTAATTAATAAAACAAGGCAATGGCTCCTACTTCATTAAACAGGAAAAGGTGGGTACAAGAGAAGGGAGCATAAAAGTCCCTTTCCCAAAAATTTAAATAGAAAAAACTCTAATGAAAGGAAGAGCTACAAGGTCTCCTCTCAGCAATAAATCTAAGTGGGGGTAGGAGAAATACCTATCCTAGGGAGCTCAGAATGAAGGCCAACATTATCTAGCCAATGGGCAGGCCTACTACCTTCTCTCAACATATGGGAGAAAGAGGAGCTAATACCCTCTCATAAGGAGTGAATATATATGATCAAATGCGGCAGGTGTAGGTATCCTCCCTTCAATGATATCAATTAGGACCCTGGAATCTGATTCTATGATTATTGAGGTGAAACCACACTTTTGTGCCATAACCATAGCCCATAAAATAGCCAAAGTTTTAGCCTCCAGAGGGTCCTTAGCTCTAACAGGAGAATGGAAGTAGAGTAAGCACTTCCCATTATCACTTCTGAACACCCCTCCAATGCCAGCATAAAGATTAGAAAAACATCCATCAGTGCCAACTTTAATTCCACCCTTTATGGGAGAAACCCAATGAATAAGTGCATACTTGATTTTTTTGGGAAGACAGTAGGCTGTACTGTGAATGTTTTGAGGAAGCTTCCCATGACAATATAATTTCTGCAGGTAGCTGATGCAGTTGGTAGCAATGGTGGCAGCTGCCACACAGGTATCTTCATATTTAAGCTTATTTCTAGCCATACATATGAACCAAGTTGTGATACAAGGAATAGGGGGTAAATCTTGGGCCTGCCAATCCTTCCAGCTGAGGGAGAAATCACGTTGAAAAATATCTAACATCAGTTAGGGAATTAAACAATTCCAAACTTGTTGAACTGTGGAACATTGAAAAAATAAATGCTGAATAGTTTCATCTTGGGATTTACATAACCCACATCTAGAAGGACCTCTCAAACCTTTTAACTTCAATATGTCATCTATGGGCAGAAAGCCATGGAGTAATCTCCAAGAGAAAAATGACATGGAAGGGGATAAGAATTTATTCCACACACATTTGCTCCAAATGACTCTTTGTTGAGGAAAACAGAAGTTAGCTATAGTTGCAAATAAAGATTGGGACACCTTCTTTTTCACAATCAGTTTATCTTTACTTTCTCTATCAATGCTGCATTTCAAGACTTTCTGTAAGGTTGTAAGGTTCTGTTATCCAGTATATTCTGT
>NW_018250933.1:0-896 GCF_001263595.1 Phalaenopsis equestris
CTACCTAAGTGAGAGACTCTCCATCCCTCCCAATAATTTTCAACCTCCATATCTATCTCACACTATCATAATATCTTTTTATTCTCATTTTCTCTTTCATCCTCTCCCTCTCCCTTGCTTTTGAGATTTCTCTCCCTCCCACTCATTCTCTTCCTCTCTCCTTCTTTAAGTCTCTCTCCTTTATTATCTATCATTCTCTTTATTTATCATTTCTCTCTCTAGCTCTACATCTCTCTTGTACTCTCAATATATCTTCCTCTCTTTCTTTCAAACTCTACATCACTACTATCTATCTTCCTTACTCTCAATTTCTATTCTCTCTGACTTTCTCACATGATAGAGATAAATTGATATAGAGAGTGAGTGAGAGAGAGATGGGGGATCAACCTGTCACACTTTCCGTCCCTCCCTCTCTTGTTACAACTCCCTCTCTCTCACTGACTCATTTTAACTCTCTCTCACTCTAGATCTTTCTCTCCCTCTCCATATGTTTCTCACTCCGATCTTCATCCATTTCTCTCTTCCTATTCACCTCTCTCTAGCTCTCTATCCTTCTCCTCTCATTTTTTATCTTTCTAGTGAGAGATAAGAAGAAAGTGAGAAAAATAGTGGGAGAGAAAGATAGAGAGAGAGAAAGAAAGAAGATACACTAAATAGGTGAGATAAAGAGAGGAGTTAGGTTGAAAAAATAATTGGAGAGAGGAGTCTGAGTGAGAGAGGTTGCAAGAGCGAGAGAGAATAAAGTGAGAGAAGACAAGATTAACGGTTAGTGAGAGAGATAGAGAAAGACATCAAAGAGATGGAGGATGGAGGGAGGGAGGAAGGGAATGAAGGAGAAATATAGAGTGCGAAAGAGATAGGGAGAGTGTGTGAAAGAGAGAAAGAGAGAGAGAGAG
>NW_018250933.1:1499-2998 GCF_001263595.1 Phalaenopsis equestris
GGGGAGAGAAAGAGAAAAGAGGGAGGGAGGGTGAGAGAGAAAGTAAGAGAGAGTGTGTGTATGTGAGAGAGTGTGGGCAGAGAGCAAGATTGTGAGAAAGTTAGTATGGGATAGATTTATTGTAAGAGAAGAGTGAGAGAGAGAGAGTAATTATGGGACTTAGAGAGAGAAGGGATAGGATAAGTAGAGTTGAAAGCGGGAGAGAAAAGTGTGCATGTGAGTGATTGAGAGAAATAGCTATCCTTCTTCAATTCTTCACTCACTCTCTCCCACACTTTGTCACTTTCCCTCTTCTCTCATACTCTCATTCTCACTCATTATGTTTCTCACACACACTCTCTCATTATCTTTGTTTCCCTAAAGAGGGTAAAGTAAGGAGAGGTACATGAAGGGGTGGAGCGACAACGAGAGAGAGAGAAGTGGGAGGTAAGGAAGATAGGAGAAGAAGAGGATGCAATCTCTCTTGTCTTCTCTATCTTTCACTTTCTCTCTCTTGCCCATCCCTCTCTTACTCACTCTGTCCACCTTCCTCCCTCACAATCCTCTATCTCTCACCCTTTCAAACTCTCCCTACTAAGATATATAAAGATAAGAGGTGAATGAAGGAAAATCTCTCTCCCACTCTAACTCTTGTACTCTCCTACATCTCTCTCTTTATTTCTTTCCTCTCTCTTCCTTTCTCCCATGTTCTCTACTCTTTCTAATCTCCACACTCTCCTTACCTCTCCATCTCTTTCATTCTCTCTCCTAAGGCTCTCTCTTCCTCCCCATTCCCTCTCCCACCCTTGCTTTGTTTCTCTCTCTCTTTTTCCCTCTCTACCCCTCACTCATTCTATTATATCTATCTCTCACACTCTCTCCCAATTTTTCTCACTCTCCATCCCTCCTTCTCCCTCTCTCTTATATTATCTATCTTTATGTTCTCTCATATTTTTTTGTATCTCTTATGTTCTCCCACTTGTTTGCTATATCGTTCTCTTCTCTCTCTCTCTCTTGTTCTCTATCTCTCGCTCTCTTAATCACTTCCTTTCTCTCACTATCTTTCCCTCTTGCTTGCTCTCTCTTTCTTTCTCCTTCTTCTTTATCTCTACTCTTTCTTCCCCTCTCTATCTCTCAAGCTCTATCTTTTTCTCTCAACCTCCTTCCTCTCTCACTAACTCTCATTCTTTGACACTCTCCCTCTACTCTCCCTCTTGTATCACTTTCTAACTCTTGCTCTCTCCCTCCTCTCTCACAGGCTGCCTCTTCTCTATTTCTACTTGTCCTCTAACACACTACTTACCTCTTTTTCTCATCCTTTTCCTCTGATGCTCTGCCTGTCCCTCCCTCATTCCCTCTCCCACCGTCTCTTTGTCTCTCTCTCTTTGTCTCTCCCTCTTTCCCTCTCTACCTCTCACTCACTATATCTATATCTATCTCACCCATTCTCTCTAGATTTCTCTCACCCTCCATCCCTCCCTCTCTCCGTCCCTCCCACCTCTCCCTTACTCTTGTATTAT
>NW_018250933.1:3076-7970 GCF_001263595.1 Phalaenopsis equestris
TATCTTTTTCTCATCTTTGGTCTTGCTTTCTTACTCTTTCTTCTTTATCTCTCCTCTCTGCCGCCCCCTCTCTATCTCTCAAGCTTTATCTCTCTCTGAACCCTTCCCTCTCTCACTAACTCTGATTCTCTGTCGCTCTCCCTCATGTATTACTCTCTAACTCTTGTACTCTCTCTCCTCTCCCGTTGTCTGCCTCTCTCTACCTTGATCATTCATTAGTTAACTCACTCCATTTGTCTCCCACATGTCTCATTCTCTAACTCTTGCTCTCATCCTCATGATAAGAAAGAGAGAGAGAGAGAGACAGAGAGAGCTAGAGAGAGTAATTTAGGAAGACATAAGTGAGAGAGAAAATGAGAGGTAGACAGAAAGGTGAGAAAAAGAGATGGGATAAAGAGAGAATTGGCTGAGGCATCTCTTTTTCACTATCCATCTCTCTTATTTTCTCTCCCACTCCCTTTCTCTCAAACTTTTTTCTCTGCATCTCACTTAGTTTCTATCACTATCTTAATCTCTCTCTCTCTCTTTCTTGTTATCTCTCACCCTCCATATATTTTTATATCTCCATCTCTTTTCTTCTCTCATTCTCATCTTTGTAGCTCTCCATCTATCTTGATTTCTATCTCTCTAGTTCTTCCCTCTCCCTCTATCTCTCATAATTTTCTTCTACTCTCTCTCTTCTCTCTCTCTCTCCCTTCCCTTCTCCCTATTCCTCATTGTCTCTTCCTACCTATCAATGCCTTCTGCTTTATTGTTCTCTCTCTCACCCACTCCCTTCTCTCTCTGTCTTTCTCTCTCACTTAATCTCTTATTTTTTTTCCCTCCTCCGTCCCTCCATTTCCCTCACCCTCTCTTTTCACTTAATCTCACTTAATCTCTTATCTATCTATCAAGATTCCATTTCCCTCTCCATTTCCCTATCTACTCTCCCTCTATCTTTTTCTCATATATTTCTCCATCCCACCTCTCACTATCTCTTTCTTTATGTCTTGTTCTCTCTCACCCCCTCTTTGTCAGTCCTTATCCCTCTTTGCCCCTTCCTCTCCCCTCTTGCAATCTCTCTAGCTCTTCCTCTTTTCTCACTCTCCCTATCTGTCTTTTTATCTCTTGCTCTCTCACTCTCGCTATCTCTTACCCGACATCTCTATAAAGCTCTCATTTCTTTCTTCACTTTCTAACTGTCCCACTTTCTTTTCACAGACACTCTCTCTATGTTTCTCCTCTTATTCTCTCATCAACCATCTATCTCCCTCCCTCTCTCCCTCCATCCAAACATCTCTCTACCTCTTCTGTCTATCTATTCTCTCTCTTCCTCACTATCACTCTCTCTTTTAGAGAGGGAGCTAAAAAGAGTAAGAGTGAGATAGAGGGACGAAATGGGATGGAGAGAGGGAGAGCATCAACTCTCATCTTCACTCTCTTCTTCACTCTTGCTCTCCCTTGATAACTATTTCTCTCCCGTCCTCTCTGGTTTTCATTTTTTTTGCATTCTCTCTCTCTCCCTCGCCATCAATAGAGAGATAAAGATGAGAGGGTGAGAAAGGTGAAAAAGTGATAGAAGAGAGAAAAGAAAAATAATGAGAGATTAGAAAAGAGATTGTGAGAGAGTTGGAGTGAGAGAAAGAGAAGAGAGGTGAGAAATGAGAGAAAGAGAGATAGAGTGAGACAGAGTGAGAGAGAGAGAGAAAAAGGGAGAGATAAGCTTATATTATCTCTCTACTTTCTCCTTCTCTATCACTTTAACTCACTCGTTCTCTAACCCTCTTATGTATTCTCTCTCTTTTCCAATCACTTACCCCCTTATCTCACTTGCTTGATCTTACTTAGGGTTTAGGGCTGGGAGGGACAGAGAGAGAGAGCGAGAGGAGAGACAAGAAGAGAAGATATACATCACTTTTTTCTTCCCTCATTTTCTCTCCGTCAATCTCTCTCAATATCAGTCTCTTCCACTATGTCCATCCCATTACCTTTCTCTCACTCTCACTTAGTGAAAAATGACAATGAGAGAGAGAATGAGAGAAAGAAAATAGGAGAGAATGAGATAAAGTGAGAGAAAAGGGAAAGCATCAGAGAATGAGAGAGTGAGAGGAGGATAAGAGGAGAGGAAGAGCTCTTTATTTTTCTCTCTCTCTCTCTCAGGGCTGGGAGGGAGAGAGAAAGAGATAGGGACGTATGTCAAGATAAAAAATAAGAGCGGTGAGCGAGAGATGGGGAGAGATAGAAGGAGAGAGGTAAGAGATATATAATCTCTCTCTCCCCTGTTGTTGTATCTCATCTCTCTCCAACTCTAACCCTCCCGTGCACTCTCCTCTTCCAATAAAAGAAAGCTTTTTCTATCCCCCCTTTTCTCTATCTAGCTTTCTCTCCTCCCTTTCACATTGTAGCACTCTTGTGCTCTTTATCTCCCAAGTAGGAGGTTAGTGAGATAATGAGTGAGATTTATCTCCTGTTCTCTTCACTCCTATTCACTCCTCATCTCTTTCTCATTCTCTATTGATCTTCTTCTTGTCTCAATCTCTTAATCTTGCTCTTTTTCTCTCTCTCTCTCTCTCATTATACTCTCACTAACACACTCCCTCCCTCACTCACTTCCCCTTCTAGCTCTCCATCTCCCTCTCCCTCTCTTATCTATCTTATTATTCTCTTTCTCTTTCTTGTAATCTCTCATTCTTTTTTCTCTTCTATATTTCTTTCCTCTCTCTATCTCTCTTCTCTCTCACTCTCTCCATGACTATCTTCTTTTCACCAAAATTATAAGAAAAATATTACTCTTCTCTCCCAATTCACTCTCTTCTTTCTCTCTCACTTTCTTTCACTCTCACATTTTGTCTCATGCTCCATCTCTAGCCTTGATCTTTACCTCTCTCACTCTTGCTCCATCACTAGAGAGAGATGAGAGAACAAGGAAAGGTTCAGAGAAAAAATTCTAGAGAGAGCTTTAGAAAGAGGTGAGAGTGATAGACAGGGATGGTAAGAGGGAAGGAGAGAGAAAGAGAGGAGGAGAGGGAGAGTGAGAGGGAAAGAGAGGGAGGAGAATGAGAGAGGTATAGATGAGGAGAAAGAGTTTTGCGGTCTATCCACTTTTGTCTCTTTATCTCTTTGACTCTCTATCCCTCTCTATGTTCTCTCTCAGGCATACACTCTTTTCTCTACTTTCCTCTCTCTTCTCTTTCACTCTCTCTCACTCGCTCAAACTCTCTTGCTCTCTCACACCATCTGACTTCTTTCTCCACCTTTGTAATTCTCTCACAGTTTCTCTCATTCCCTAGCCCATCTCCTCTTCTCCCGAAGTCTCTTTCATTGTCTCTCTTCCTCTCTTTCTTACTCTCCCTCTTCTCTATCCCTCCACTCTCAATAAATCTCCCTTCCTCCCTTTCTCCCATTTTCCCACTCCCACTTCTTTGACTCTCAATTCTCTCACTATTTTTTATTTCTCTCTCACTCTATTAGAAAATCTCTATATCCCTTCCTACCTCTATCATGTGAGAGGTAGAAATGAGGAGAAAAAATTAAAGAGAGAGAGGGCGTGAGATAAAGGAGACAGTGGAAAGAGATGTAGGAGAAAAAGAAAGAAAGGGAGTTGGAGAGAGTGAGGTTGTTAGTATGAGAAAGACGAATGAAAGAGTGAGAAGGGAGAGTGAGAGAAAGGAATAAAGAGATACAGAGAGAGAGAGTGAGAAAGAAAAAAAGATAGTGGGAGTGAGTGAGGTTGTTGCTTCTCTCTCTATCCCTCCACTTTCTCTGACTCTCCCTTCCTCCCCTTCCCCCTCTCCCACTTCCTTGACTCTCACTTCTCTTACTATCTTTTATTTCTCTCTCAATCTATCTCACTGTCTCTATATCCCTTCCTACCTCTATTATGTGAGAGCTAGAAATAGAGAAGGAGATAATGAGAGAGATAGAGATAAAAGAAAAGATGGAAACAGAGGGAGGAGAAAAAGGGAGAAAGAAAGTGAGAGTGAGTGAGGTTGTTAGTATGAGAGAGATGAAGAGTAAGAGTGAGGTAACGAGAGTGAGAAAATGGAATAGAGAGATGGAAAGAGAGAGGAGAGATAGAAAAAGAATAGAGAGAGAAAAGAAATTTTGGGTGCAGGAGAGAGAATGAGAAAAGGGAGGGGCATATTTCTCTCTCGTACCCCTCTCACATCTCCTTCTTTCTCTATCATAAACCATCTTTGCCTCTCACTTACTTTAGATTTCTTTTTTTGTCTCTCCCTCCCTTTCTCGCTCTACATATCTCTCTCTCTACCCTTTTCTCTCTTTCACCATCTCCCTCTCAGCATCTATTCCTCTCCCACACTCATTCTCATGCTCTCTCTCCCACCAGCTTCCTTTCCCGTACTCTCTCTCTCTCCCTCTCCCACCCTCTCTCAATCTCTCTCTTGAGCTCCCTCTCTCTTTGTCTCTCCATCCCTCACTCCCTCCTAGCCTCCCTTTCACTCTCTTAACCTCACTTCCCTCTCTCATGCTTTATTTTTTCTCTCACCCTCTCTCTCTCTCTCACACACACACACACTCTCTCTTGCTTTTTCATTCTTTCTCCCTCCCACCCTCCCTAAATCTCTCTCTCTCGCTCGCTCCATCTCTCTTACTTTATCTTCCTCACCCTCTCTCTCACACTTACACTCTCCTTTTCTCTCTTCTTTCTCTAACACCCACACTTTCTTGCTCAATCTGTCTATGTCTATCTCACTATCACTCTCCCTCCTAAACTCCCTCCCTACCTCTCATACTTCTCCCTTCTGTCTCCCTCACTCTCATTCTCTTTCATGCCTTCTATTTCTCGGTATATCTCTCTCTTAAAATATTAACTTTTCTCTCCACACATATCAATCTATTTGTCATTCTCTCTCTCTATCTCCCACCCCCTCCCCCACTACCTTGCACTTTCTTT
>NW_018250934.1:0-1400 GCF_001263595.1 Phalaenopsis equestris
TGAAATTATAGAACTCATTAAGTTGAGTTTAGTATCTTCATTCGAACTATGTGAATCCAATAAAAAATAGTGGTGTCGGAACGAAGGAACCATAGGATCCTAACCGGTGTCGCTCTAATCAAATTTAATATGCCCTCAAAAAATTTAAATCCCATAACATTTAAAGAACTTTAACCATAGGGCCATCTGATTTGACATCATGACCTGACACATTAGAAAACTTAAACTCGTCATGGTGAGGAGCTTGGGCTAGCACGATGGGCAACACGACCATCTTCAACATCAAAACATGTCTTCCCCAGCTAAACCAATTTCCTTCTTTAGAATTAAACAACCAAGCCATAGAACTTCAAGGTTGTTTGCTCATGCAACATAAATCCTCAACTTATCTTTAGGCCTTTGTACAGCTCTGTTGTACAATATAAACCCTAACTCGTGTTAGGATTCTGAGGTTGTCATTCATCACGACCTAAATCCTCACATCTTCTAGGCTATTTGTGTGATCATTTCAAACAAATATAAGCCATAAATAAATAAAATTTGCAGGATAAAACACTTAACTAATCTCTTCTCAAAACTGAAGCTAAATAATAGGATAGACTGGGAATTCATCGAGGTTCTCCTTCAGATCTATGACATCCCCTAATTCTTCCTCCTTTAGATTCTACAACAAAATGTTTCAAATTTGAACCACCCCCCTTTCACCCATCCACGTCTGATTTCTTTGAAGAGTCCTACCCTTTGAACTTCCTTGAAGATAATTTTTCTTGATTTTTATTGAGAGTCTTCTTAGGTGACTTCGGTCATTTAAGATGTAATTAACTATAGGGGCTTGCCCTTATAGGAAGCAAGTCCAAACCCAGCTTAATATAAACCCTATTTAATTCTTTATATTAAATAGGGGAACTTATTGGCAAATACAAAGGTTTCGCAGACCACTCCATACTTTCCTTAGTTTATCTGATCGAGCCTCATCCTCAACTCTTATGTTTATCCTTCAAGGTAGATACAGAATTTGAGGTATAGTGCTCTTTCATTTTAAACTATGAAAAATATGGGGCCAGTTTGATTTCATACTTCAACATCCTTCCGAAGCAGGCAACAAGATTTTGATTCCGGCGACCGACAGCTTCTTACGGGCAACTCCCCGCAAACCAACCTGAAATAGCGCCGACAGCTTCTGGCGACTCCGCTGGGGATGTGCTTTTCTCTCCATAAAAATCAAGAAATATAATATTCACACATCGGTAATATGTTCACGTCCCTCGTGGACCAAATTACCTTTCTTCTGTTGGCATACTTTACCCATTTCTATCTTGGGAAAGTACGGCTAACTCCTTGGACTTTAGGACTAGCTGTTCAACCATCTTTGAACAGAGGGGTTCAAAAGGCCATTAAGG
>NW_018250934.1:1750-10073 GCF_001263595.1 Phalaenopsis equestris
TTTTAAAGCCCGCTGCGATGGCCTACCCAACGCTGACATTTTCCTGCAACCTGCCAACGGACCGCAGCGCCTGTAACGTCGCTCCCACCATCAAGTTCGGACCTGGATTTAAAGACCTCAAGGTTATCCTCGGGAAAGCCCCATTCATGGTAATAAAGATTGCTGCTCCGAAAATACAAGAGCCGTCTGCAGAATTCAGTTTGAACTGCCTTCTAGACTTCCCTGCCTATTAAAGCTGCTGTCATCAAGCCTGCTATCCCTGCTACTGCTAAGGGAAAAGAAGTGATGGTCGTTGAAGATTCGACTGAAGGATTAACTTTTCCGCCTCCCGTGTTTGAGATCGGGTCAAGCTCAAGGACTGTACCACTGACCCGAACTCAAAGGAGGAACCGCAATAGGAGATTTCGGAGGGCCACCAAAACCCATACTCCTGAAAACACATCCGTTGAGGAGGACCCTCATCGAATTGAAGAAGTGTTACCAGAAATTTATCCACTCCTACGAGGCAGTAGATTCTATACAGATACTGATGGATATGAGAGTATCCGAAAGATTGTTGCCGCATTACCATCACTTCATGGGCATGGTGAGGAGGGAAAGAAATTCATCCCCATCATCTGAGTTAGTGCAGTCTTCAGAAGGCTTGCTACTAAAGAAGGATTTCTATTAGTGAATTACTTAAACCAGTAGAACATGCAATTTCCCCTCGTATGAAGAATGAAATTTTGAAGGATGTTAAGTTCTTTAGAAAGTCGCATAAGTCGACTATAAAGTCACCTACGCATTACCATCACTTCATGGGCATGGTGAGGAGGGAAAGAAATTCATCCACATCATCTGAGGATGTTCGGTTAGCGAGTTACTTAAACGAGTGGGAGATGCAATTTCCCCTCGTGTGAAGAAATAAATTTTAAAAGGCGTCAAATCCGCCAGACAATCCCGCAAGACAACTGGAGCACCACCTACTCGCATTCCCGTTTGACTCCTCTTAGGGAATAGAGTTGATACCGCAATGATTAATACTGATCATACTGCCACCAGGACCACAGGTCGTCAACCGGTTAAGTCGAGACTGGGCTTGGAGATCTTACCCGTCATTCCTGCAATCCCAGAGATAAAGACAAAGCGATTACCTGAGACTGTAGCCGGTTTACATCACGGGGAGCATGCCTTCCCTCGACATACTGATGTTTCTACTAAGACGCCCCTTCTTGAGACATTATCATAAAAAAAGAAGAGGGTATGGGTACTCAAGGTCGCTGCACCGATACAGTTTAGTGAGCCTGCAGGACAGAAAGTAAAACCAGTGCCTGAAATATCTGACATCATCGCGACAATAGCCAGCGAAATGGAGGAACAAGTAGAGGATGTCCATGAAGGTCCTCTAGATCTTAGAGTAATCAAGGAATCAAAAATTGAGGAAAAAGTTGAGAAACTCAGGATCAAGATTTTCGAGTTAGCTCGTGAACACGGAATTTCCGTCAATAGTGACAACAAGGATTTTTATTACAATGATTATTTGGAGGAAGATTTCATGAATGTCCATGTGATCGAAACCAGAGCTACCACATCTGCGCGCGAGGCTCAACCTCACATTGAAGAGAACACCGTAGATGAGCTGCATAGGGTTATCCTCCTCAGGGATGAGCAAGTTGTTCTATTGGAGAAAAGAATAGAGGTATGACCTCCATGGACACCAATCAAGGGCAATCACAAGCACCAAGGTTGACTTCTCCAAAGATTAATCAGCCAGAAATCATACACATCGCAGATGAAAGAAAGGAGGCTACTTTGACAGACAATGATGAACAACCAAAGAAGGATTCTCCATTAGGTTCCATACCAGAAAATGAGTTCAAGCAAATGGTTGAACAAGTACGGGAGGCTTTAGCCCAGTCCAAGGGCGGTGCATCAATTTTAAAGGGTAGACCTTACCCAGAGGAGTTCAATGTCGTCCCTTTCCCCAAGGGTTTTGTGACCCTAAACTTCAATATATTTGATGGGACTGGAAATCCCAGGTAGCACATAGCACATTTTCGAGTCAATTGTGGAACCACAAGGAATAGCGAAGCTCTACTCTGTCAGCAGTCGTCAGCAGCTTGTCAGGGATTGCTTTCGATTGGTACGCTGACTTGTCCAACGGGTCAGTTAAAACATTTTCTGAGTTGGAACAGTTATTTGTGAAAAGATTTGTTGGGGCGCAACATCATGTGTCTATTGGAGAACTCATGATGGAGAAGCAGAAGCCTAGTGAAACCTTGGCAGACTATATTTTGAGGTGGAGAAACCTTAGCATGAAATGTGAACCTTAGCTACAGAAACATCAAGCAATTGAGATTCTACTCAAAAACATTCATGGACCATTAGCCTTCATGCTTAAGGGACTCACCATCAATTCCTTTGAGAAGCTTCTCAGTAAAGCCAGCAGTCTTCAAGAGGAAATGAAGCACATGGAGCCACACGAAAAGGCTAAGGAGACCAGAGTGTTCGAAAAGAAATTAGGAGTAGTAGCGACCCGACAAAGGAAAGAAGCCGATAAAGATATACGCAGAAGATCATCGTCAGTCTTCGTCACAGCACTCTCAGAAACAGAGCAGTCAATCTAACCAACGGCCATCTCAAGAAGGATCACCTTGAACAACGGGTAAAAGAATATCCCTTTTAGAGCGATAAAAAGTTATTTATTCCTTCAAAGATGAAGCTGGACCTAAAATATTCAAAAGCTTGATGAAGAAACCATAATTTCAAACTGCCTGATCCAAAGAAACCCGAAGAGGTGGATAAGAAGAATGAACTGAATTATTGCCCGTACCACCGGTTGCTTGGACACACTATAAACAAGTGTTTCGTCTTTAAAGACTGGATCCAGAAGAACCTCAAGGAAGAGAATATAACAATCCCGAAGGAGTATTTGAGAGAACCTGAAAAGGGTTCAATAAGCATAATTTCAGCTAAGTCAATCTCCCCGATTGATCCATATGTTGAAACGGATGGATGGAGTACAACTTGGGATGAACTCAAGAGGGTCCTCGATCGACTGCAGGATTCATCAAAACAAGCTTCTACAAATACCAAAGAAGGATTGAATGAGGTATGGAGCAGATCATCCAGAAGATACTGAACACGCTACAGTCTGCATCAAAACAAGTCTCCGTTCAGTGTCTGCAGCATACCGAGCCCGAGATGAAGATTTCACCAAAAAATTCATCATCATCCAAGACAAAGAACAAGAGAAAGAAGAGCGTTACTGCCAAGATGAATAGCACGGGGGGTAGGATAGGGGCTACCTCTACTAGATTGGTTGTCTCGGATTCGGGAAAGAAAGTCCTCGAACCCTTGACTTTGTATGATTATCTTTTTGTCCCTCTGGGGTCTTATGAATATAATGGTTGTGATTCTGGCCACGTTTTGACTATTTCTGTTGATAACGTAACTGATTATAACCAAGCTGGTTGCAATCTCGATCCTCAAAATGACCCTCAAATCTTACTTGAGTCCGATGAACCTGTTGTCAAGTCTAGAGAAGACATCAACGATATTGCTTACGTTAGCACTGACAATGAAGAGCCAACTCTCGAGAGTCACGGTGCACCGTTCGCCATCGACTTAGATCCCACCAACAAAGGGGAAAAGATACCAGAAGATTCAACAATGATATCTCAAGAAGAAGAAGTCACAAAAATCAACTTAAGGGAGTCAACTTGAGGAGCGTAAAAGTGTTACTGTCAAGAACAGATCCAACAGACAAAGGAAAACAGATAATGACTCGAGAAGAGATA
This sequence comes from Phalaenopsis equestris, assembly GCF_001263595.1. NCBI lineage: Eukaryota > Viridiplantae > Streptophyta > Magnoliopsida > Asparagales > Orchidaceae > Phalaenopsis > Phalaenopsis equestris. Next base: position 5,530 of record NW_018250934.1, read on the forward strand.
CCACCACCTCCGCCAGTGGAAGAACCACATAATTAAGACAAAATCATAGGATCGTACAAAGTAGATTACAACGTTTCAGCTCTACATCTCCATCAACATCTGTTGATTTGTGTTATCCAGAGTTTTAGTGGATCCTAGAGCATCTCTTAACTTGATGAGTCTACAGACGTTAGCATATTTGGACTTCGACGTTCAGGAACTCATCCCCAATAAGATTATGTTAAGAAGATTCAACCAAAAGGGAGAAAGAGCCCTTGGATCAATTTCATTACTTATGAAGGTTGGAGAAATCGTAACAACCATTAAATTTCACATCATCGATGCCGAGACCTCTTTTAACACTCTATTGGGCCGACCATGGATTCATGAGCACAGTATGGTTCCATCATCCCTACACCAGTGCATTAAATACTGCAAAGATGGTAAAAAACATTGCATCAAGGGAGACCTACAGCCATTTTCAGTACATGAAGTTGGTATCCATGAAGATGCAGCCTACTACGCGCCTCCAAAAAAGTATCTTCTCGCGCAAAATTTTGACAAACAAAGATGAAGGTTCAGAAGAATCACAAAAAGGAGGCCATACAACTCCACTTCAACAACCTTCTACCACTCCCGTACAACGAGTTGGTGGAGGTTCTTCTAGTTCACGCACCCGAGGTCGACGCCGGGGACGCGGACGAGGAAAGATCAATTTAATTGTTAAACGGACTAGGCCAACTATCAACATTGGTGATGAAGACAATTCTAAAGATGAAATAATGATGACAAAGCAGAAGAAACCTCAGTATGAGATATCCCTATAAGATATAGAGAGGAATGAATATGAAACAATGTATGATCGGATAAACCACTATGTGAATACTATGACCCTTACTCTGATTCTCCCTTAAAAGGTCGAGATTTTATAGGTCAAGGAAGTCCGTAATGTTGGTTAGAAGCTGATCAAATTTTACAATGCTTCTACCTCTACTAAGCTTGAAAAACATGGAAATTTTGATGTTGATTCTAATGAATTAGTGAAATTACCTTTTAGTTACTTCTCGCCTTGTGTTCAAAAGTTAATTCAATAGGGACACTTACCAAAAAAAATGCCAAAAGATAAATTTTAACTTTTTGAAAAATTATGGAATGCTAAAAGTCAAACTCCCAATTCAAAAGAAGGTCTCGGATTTGGTACCGTTGGATTAGTAGATGATTCTGAATTTTGCATGGTTGTTGTTAGTGAGTCAGAAGAGGATTGCCTCGATGTGGAGGATGACTCTACTGATCAACCAATAGAAGATGCTCCCCAAAATTTGAGGAGGAAATTAAATCTACTATCGATGAATTGAAAGAGATTAACCTCTGATTAACCTTGGGACTAAAGAATGACCCTGACCTACATTTATAAGTTCTCTACTTGATGACGAAGAATCTACAGAACTGGTCAAACTATTGACAGAATTTAAAGATTGCTTCGCATGGAGCTACGATGAAAAGCCAGGACTGTCAGCAAAGGTTGCAGTCCATAAACTTGGGGTGGACAAGAATGTAATCCCAGTAAAACAAGCTCCAATGAGAATGCGCCTCGAGATAGAACAACAAGTCATCGCCGAGGTGAAGAAGTTGATAGAAGCTAACTTTATTAAAGAAGAGCAATATCCCACGTGGTTAGCCAATATTGTACCAGTTAAAAAGAAAAATGGACAGATCAGTGTTTGTGTCGACTTCAGAGATTTGAAGAAAGCATGTCCAAAAGATGAGTTTCCACTATCTATACCAGAAATGATGGTGGACATCGCTTCAGTACATGAGATTTTCTCCTTGATGGACGGATCGTCGGGATACAACAAAATTAAGATGGCTACCGAGGATGCAGCACTTACAGCTTTCAAAACACCGATTGGAATTTTCTGCTACACAGTGATGTCGTTTGGTCTAAAGAACGCCGGAGCAACATATCAGCGTGCGATGACAAAGATTTTTGATGACCTCATTCACAATCAAGTAGAATACTACGTGGATGATTTGGTCATCAAAAGTAAACAGAAAATAGATTATTTGTATGATTTAAGGATCGTGTTTGTACGGTTATGAAGATGGGACCTTAAAATGATTCCCTTAAAGTGCGCCTTTGGCATTACCTCCAAGAAATTTCTAGGATTCGTTGTCCTTCATTGAGGAATCGAGATCGACCCGGATAAGATTAAAGCTATTTTGGAAATGCCTCCCCCTAAAACCTTGAAACAACTACGTTCCTTCCAGAGGAAGTTGGCATATCTGAGACGCTTTATTTCTAATCTCTTAGGTAGGTGTCAGCCTTTCTTGGCATTGATTAAAAAGGACGCCAAATTTATTTGTGAAGAGAAATGACAGCGGGCTTTTGAGGATGTTAAAAAATATTTAATGATACCTCCTGTTTTGGTAGCCCCTATCCCGGGAAAACAGTTGATACTTTATACCAAACCTTTGGATGACTCTCTCGGAGTCCTCTTAGCCCAAATCAATGAGGAGGGAAAAGAAAATGCGCTCTACTACTTGAGTCGACGCCTAATATCGACGGAGATATGGTATCCACCTATTGAGAAGCATTGTCTGGAGTTAATTTTTTCCGCCCAAAAGTTTAGACAAATAACTTTAATTTCGAAAGTCAATCCGTTACAATATTTAATGACCCGACCAACACTCTTTGGACGTTTAGCAAGATGGTCAATGATCTTATTGCAATTTGATATAACTTTTGTTCCCCTCAATGTTATCAAGGGATAAATACTAGCAGGCTTTCTCGTTGCACACCCACTGCAAGTTGGGTCCTCTCTCAATGATGAGTTACCAGATGAGCAAATACTACAAATGGAATTTTCTAGTGCGCAGCGCTGGGAAATGTTTTTCGATGGCGCTTCATCAGCCAGGAAAGACAAAGGATTAGACACAGTTATAGCAGGCAAGGCAGGGATCGATTTGATCTTTAATACGCTAGATAAGGGCATGTTGAGGTTTCCGTATCACCTGACAGAGCCGTGCACCAACAATCAAGTAGAATTGAAGCTTTAATCACCGGATTGGAGTTGGTGATCTCAATGGATATAACAAACATCGCCGTTTATGGTGACTCTCAACTTGTCATTCAGCAAGTCACCGGACAATACAGAATTCTGAAACTAAGATTAGCAGAATACCATCAGTATGTGATGAAGCTCCTAGAGCAGATTCCTGAGGTGACTTTCTACCGGATTCCTCGGGGAGATAATGCCCATGCCGACGCTCTAGCAAAACTCGCTAAGGAAATGGTGTGTCCCTCGGAGGATTCCATTGAAGTCACGGTGCAAGGAATACGTTTCTTGTCTCAAAACGACTTCAAAACTTTACACAAGCTTGGAAAATAAGAAACAATAAATGCAATTGCAAACATCAACGAAAATTGGCGCAAGCTATTAATAGAATATTTGCATACTGGAAAGCTGCCAGAGGATAAGTCTGAGGCGCACCACATCACAAGAAGGGCCATGTCTTACGCCCTAGTAGAAAATGTTCTCTACAGAAGATCGTTCAACCAAATGAGCGGAGCCGAGGCACAAAATATTGTCAAAGAAGTACATGCCGGATTGTGTGGCACTCACCATTCAGGACCAAAAATGAAAATGAAGATTAAAAGACTCGAATATTATTGGCCAGCAATGATGTTTGATTGCATGGATACAGGCAGAAGATGTCACCAATGCCAGGTGCATGGTTTGGACTTACACCAGCCTCCGAATGTGCTACACCTAACTGTTGTCTCATGTCCATCCGAGAGTTGGTAGGTCTGATAGACCCTCCATTTCCAAAGGACACAGGTTTATACTTGCCGCTACAGACTACTTCTCCAAATGGGCAGAGGCAGTACCGTTATGTGAGGTTACGGCACATCACGTCCTTTATTTCTTCAAAAGCCAAATTGTCTACCATTTCGGGGTACCGCAAAGAATAATTTCCGACAATGGGACAGCTTTTAAAAGCAAAAAAACCAACAATTTTGTCAAAAGATACGGGATAGATTGGCGATTGGAGATACTCTATGATTTACTACCCCAGAGAAAATGTTCTGGTTGAAGATTTCAACAAGACACTGGTACAAATTTTGAAGAAAACACTAGATGAAAATAAAAGGGATTGGCATAACAAACTATTAGAAGCCTTGTGGGCCTACCGAACGACTTTCAGGACTCCCACTTAGTGTACACCTTATATGCTCATGTACGGGACTGAGGCCGTGCTGTCGCTAGAAATCCAGACACCATCTCTCAGAGACGTCGTTGCCAATCAACTCACAACAAAAAAAGTGCAAAAATCAGACTTGAAGAACTAGAGAGTCTCGAGGGAAAAGGATTGGAAGCACAACAACATTTGGAGCTCTACCAGGCAAAGATGGTACAAGCCCTGACAAACTGGTCCGCCTAAGGACATTCAAAATTGGTGACCTCGTACTCGTGCTCAAAAGACCTATTCTTGCTCGCCGCAAAATAGGTGGAAAATTTGAGCCAACTTGGGAGGGACCATTTGTCGTTGAGAAGGTTTATACA